>NC_090285.1:36520000-36797500 GCF_037392515.1 Haliotis asinina
TCCTTTTTTTGATACTTACGTACCCTCTCAGGAGGACAATAATTTTACGGTACTTCAACCCCCTTCGAGGATACAGCCACTAACAATCTTAAGTTGTTAATTCAACTTCCAATTATAAAATAGTAATCTATTTACAAGTCATGTAACAGGTCTAATTCTTTTAAAAATGCAATGATTAAATGAGCACTAACATTACTAAAAAGATCCTTCATAGTTCTTGATTTAAAAAAGTTATCCCTTGTGATGGAATATTCCACACAGTCAAGCAAGACATGCTTGACTGTGATTCTTTCATCACAAGGGATACAAAACGGAGGATCTTCACCTTTAAGGAAATATTCATGTGTGTATCGTGTGTGGCCAATACGACATCGTCGCATGATGACCTCTTCAAATCTGGACTGACAACCCAAGTAGGTGTAACCAATGTAGGGTTTTATTTCATGTAATTTGTTGATACCTACTTGAGTGTCCCACTTCTTCTGCATCAGACCACGGATGTAAGACCTAATGATAGCTTTATAATCAGTGTATGAAATAAGAAGTGGTATCACAGATTTGTTGAGTGCCGCCTTAGCAGTAAGGTCAGCCAATGTGTTCCCAGAAATGCCCACGTGGCTGGGTAACCAACAGAAGACGATGTCGTATTGGCCAGTAGCAAGATCATTATACAGTTCAATTATTTCAATTAAAAGTGGATGTTTACAAGAAATATTTTTAATGGCTTGAAGGCAAGAAAGAGAGTCGGAATAGATTATATAGTGTTTATCTTTAGGGTGTTTTTGAAGATATTTAAGAGCCGTTAGTATGGCATTAGCTTCTGCTGTAAAAATAGAACTGTTGTCTGGTAATCTAGAAGATATTGTTCTGGATCCAATGACAGTGGCAGAAGCCACTGCGCCACCGTCCTTGGACCCATCTGTAAATAAGGATTTATAATTGTTATATTTATGTTTTAATTGACTATATTCTTGTTTATACTGTAATTCATTTGTTTCTGATTTTTTAAACGAAGCTAATGTTAGGTCGACTTGTGGCCTAACTATCTGCCAAGGAGGAGAAGGAAGAAGACGGGAGGGAGCTATGTTTTCCAGCTCAATGCCGGCCGAAGAAAGAAAGGGTTTAATTCTATGTCCTAGAGGAGGGACAAGCGAAGATTTCTTGTTGTATAAATCCCCATAAAGGGGATTGAAAACACACTTATAGGCAGGATTAGATTCATTAGAGTATAACTTAGTAATGTACTGTAAAGCTAGCTGTATACGGCGCTGTTCAAGAGATGGCTCACCAGCTTCAACGTAGAGACTGTCAATAGGTGAAGTTCTAAAGGACCCAAGACAAAGGCCTTGGTGGTGGACAGAATCAAGAAGTTTAAGGTTGCTTTTGCAGGCTCCACCATATACGATGGAGCCATAATCAAGTTTTGAACGGACGAGTGATCGATATAGGTGTAAGAGGGTTGCTTGATCCCCTCCCCACTTTGAGTTGGAAACAACTTTCAACAAGTCAAGAGCCTTCAGGCATTTAGTTTTAAGGAACTTAATATGAGGCAGAAATGTTAAGTGGGAGTCAAAGATTAGGCCCAAGAACTTGGCCTCTTTAACAACTCTGATGGGAGTGCCATCTAAAGATAATTCTGGGTCCTTATGTGGCTTATATTTTCTACAAAAATGTATACAATTAGTTTTGTATTTAGAAAACTTAAAGCCGTTTTCAAGACACCATTTATTTATTTTGTTCAAACACAGCTGCAGTTGCCGTTCAATAGTATGCATATTTTTCCCACGACAAGAAATATTAAAATCATCCACAAATAAGGATCCATCAATTGAATCATTTAAAACTTTTGATAAACTATTTATCTTTATACTAAAAAGTGTGACAGACAAAATACTGCCTTGTGGAATACCCTGATCCTGATTACAATGGTCAGACAGGGTTGTACCCACTCGGACTTGAAATTGCCGGTCTTGTAAAAACTGTGATATAAAATGAGGCAAACGGCCTCTCAAACCAAGATCATGTAGATCCTTCAAAATACCATGCTTCCAGGTAGTATCATATGCTTTCTCAAGATCAAAGAAAATTGATACAGCATGTTGTTTACTGACTACAGCATTTTTAACAAATGATTCTAAACGTACCAAATGATCAATGGTACTACGGTTTTTCCTGAAACCACATTGAATATTTGTGATAAGGTTATTGGTTTCAAGATACCATGTTAATCTATTGTTTACCATCCGTTCCATGGTTTTACAGACACAACTCGTTAATGAGATTGGTCTGTAGTTAGACGGATCAGAATGATCCCGGCCAGGCTTTGGAATGGGAACTACAATGGCATTACGCCAGGAATTTGGGAAATTCCCCGATGTCCATATAGTATCAAATATATTTAGCAGCGTTTCTAAACATGACTCGGGCAAATGCTTCAAGAGCTGGTAGTGGATATCATCAGCTCCTGTTGCTGTATCATGAGCCTGCTCAAGGGCGACATGGAGCTCATGTAGTGAAAATAATTCGTTATAATCTTCACCATTGTGTGAGGTAAAATTGATTTTCTCCTTTTCCTGTTGTTTCTGAAACCTTTGAAACTCAGGAACATAATTTGATGAAGATGAATGTTTGGCTAAAGTTTCACCAAGTTTATTTGCAATGTCAGTTTTATCAGTTAAAAGACTATCACCATCCTTCAGATGGTGAACTGTAGATTTAGAACCTTTGCCCTTAATCCTTTGCACCATATTCCACACCTTGGACATAGGTGTACGTGAGTTTATTTTGGAAATATAGTTCCTCCAAAACTGACGCTTATTCTGTTTGAAAGCGCGTCGAGCCTTGGCATTTGATATTTTAACACTGTCTAAATTATGGACTGTAGGATGTTTGCGGAAATATTTTTCTGCTTTCTTCCTAAGCTTTCTGGCCTGTTTACATTCATTATTAAACCATGGTTTACGAATATGTGGAATTGCAGTGGACTTTGGTATAGCTTGGTCAGCAATGGTGTTTAGTATATCTGAAAATAACTGTATAGGATCTTCGCTGTTCGCTACGACATCATGGTTTAAGTGATCAGTACATAGAGTCTTATATAATGACCAATCAGCCTTGGCAAAGTTCCGTCGTGATATAGGTGGATCATCACCTGGGCTGATTGTTTTGAGAATGGTGGGACAATGATCACTCCCACATAGGTCATCGTGGACCACCCACTCAAATTCATTGTATAAGCTGGAATCAGCAAGTGACAGATCCAGGGAAGAATATGTTCCCGTAGCTGGATGTAAATAAGTGGCTGAATCATCATTGAAAAGACATAAATTATTATCTGATATGAAGTCCTCAAGGATTTTACCTTTAGAATTAGTGCGGTCACTCCCCCAAAGCGGGTTGTGTCCGTTGAGGTCACCCATAATTAGACATGGCTTAGGGAGCTGATCATATAGATTTTGAAGTTCCGATTGTCGAATATCAGAAGAAGGAGGGATATACAAACTGCATAGAGTCAATGCAATGTGCAGGGACAGACGGACAGCGACGGTCTGAAGGTTAGTTTTAAGAGAAACAGGGCTATGAATAATACCCTGGCGTACCAAAATGGTAGCACCTCCAGTTGCTTTATCTCCCGGAGGAGAAAAGGAGTGATAATCTGTATACTGTCTTAGATTAAAGTTATCAGTATTTTTTAGATAAGTCTCTTGAAGACATAACGCTGACGGTTTAAAATCTTGTATCAACAAGTGGATCTCATTGAAGTTATTATTGAGTCCTCTACAATTCCACTGCATTAAAGTGGACAACTGAGTCATGGTGCCTCAATTGGAGATCGTTCTCGCGAACGTGACGTGGAAGTATTCCTCCGTCTGTCTTGCGTAGACAGAGTAAGTTCCATATCGAGAGGCCCAAAAGAGTTTTCAGTAGGAACCTCTGGAGGGGAAGGGTTGGTTGGGGTTCGTTTTCTGTGTAATTTCTTTTCTTTCCTTTTCATGGTACTGGTGTTTGAATTTTGGGAAGGAGGCGGTTCAGATGATGAGCCAGGCAGACTCTCTGTTTGGCACCCAGATGTAGATTTAGTGACAGTTACCTGAGTGACTACAGTCGTAGATGGGTTAGCTGACACAGCAGGTTTTTCTGACTTGACCCAAGTCAAGTCAGTCTGACAAGCAATAGATGATGTTGCCACAGAGCGTGTAACTGCGGCAGAAAAAGTAATATTCATTGGAGGTGTGGTCTGGTATGTGAAAGGTTTTTTGGCCTCAAAGTATGAAATATTCTTTTCACACTTGAGTTTCATGATTTGAGATTCTTTTTGCCATACAGGGCATGATCTGGAAGAAGCGGGATGCGAGCCATCACAATTTGCACATTTATAATCCTTCTCACAGTCAGTATCATCATGGTGGTCTCCACAACGGTGGCACACCACTGAATTACGACAGGATTGTGAACCATGGCCAAACTTTTGACATTTATAACAACGTAGTGGACTGGGTACATACACCTCCACTCCAATGTTCAAATATCTAGCTTTGATTGATGATGGAATAGTAGCGCGAGCAAACGTCAAGAGATACGTATTAGTTTTAATGGTAACCCCTTCTCTTTTAACTGTAAAGCGTTTCACGGCTGTAACAGCTTGGTCTTTTAACTCCAACGCAATGTCTTCTTCACTCATTTCAGACAGACAACGAGCTCTGTCGCGAACAATGCCGCGACAGGAATTTAAAGTTCTGTGCACAGACACAGCAACCTCAATATTTGCAAACATTTTGATTGACAAAAGATTCAGATATTGCTGTCTCCGTGCACACTCAATCAAAAGCGAGCCACAACGAAGACGAGTTACGTTCGCAACTTCACCACAAATTCCAGAAATGGCTTTAGCAATTGCAAAAGGATTCAATTTGATAGGCATATTATCTTTTCCTTCAATAACCAAGAATCTCGCCCATGAGTCACCAGTAGTAGACATATTTCCTGTATTTTGGCCAAGTTCATCCAAACGCCTTTTCTTTTCACTTCTATTTGAACCAGATTGTTGTAATGCCATAATGAAAGAAAAATGATTCAACACCCCTGCTCCCCATCCACCACGGAATGTCAACAAGGACAGTGTCATATAGCACCGGATCTCCGTGATGCTGACACCAAGGATACAGGGATGTTATAGTCCAGAGAATATGACATGAACAGATGCATTTATCTACCAATTTAATGTCAGACTGGTTCGGCCCTAGACACGAAAGTGGAGACATACATTATTCAGAGGTCAGATTCACCAGATTGGCCCATGAGCCACCGCCTTCTGGCATAGGACTCTAGGCAAATATGTAGAATATAATTTGAAATACGATCATTCTTTTTCCAGAAAACACAATAATGAACAATAATTGCATACGAATGTTGTCCATGCACAGGGCATGGCGTGACCAGCCGATTGATAGACCCGGGCCAGTTCTACCACCCGTCTAGGTGAAGTAAGGGTCAAAGGGGTGTGTTGAGCAAAGGGAACGTGGTTGCAGGCTCCCAGTGCCCTCAACCCCCAGACTCCCGTCCTCCACCGACACAGGGCCGCAACCCACGGCAAACGGGTTGGTGGACCAAATATGCCCCCGGGTCCACAACGGGGGTGAACGGCTCTCAGCGTTACCCAGCACCCACCACGAGGAGGTGGCCGTTCACGGGTGCCAACTCCTCCATAAAATATAGCTCTTTTAGTCAGAAGAAAGATTACAGAACTCTTCTGTGTAAGACCTGGCGAAAGAAGGAGAATTTCTCATTCTACAAGTGTTCCATGTATCATTTTCCGTTTAGTATGACGAGAGACAGATGAAAATTAAGATCGTGAAATCTAACTTGTTTTCTAGTAAATGCAAAGGTCACCGGATGTGATGTCACAGACAGGGATTGTCTGATGAAATTCATTCGCAATTGAATATTAACAGAAAAGTTGGAGATATTTCGTCTGACAAACCCAACTTTAGCACAAATAACTGTTTAAAATGATTAATCAGAGCTCATAGATTTTTCTTGGTGTATTTGTGACTATATAATTCGCACATAGCCGAACCAGTTTGACCTTGTATGCTCCTGTGACCCAGAAACAGTAGTCGGTCAACATTGGTCAGTATCTTTATTTGAATTATTGTTCATATTAGGCCCATTACTTTATTGTCCACTGAATATAAAGATAGCAAAGATATAATTGTGATGCATGTTGATCCCAGCTTATTCTTTTTTTCACATGATCCGACACAAAAACGTTTACAAACATCATTCTCAACAACAGGTTTGCGGATATGGGCGTGGCATTTGTGTTTCAAAATAACATTCATGCTTTCCTTTTTGTGACGATTTAGTGTAGTAGCAACTGCAGTATACATGTTTTATAAACTAAAATATATTTTCACTTATAGTTTCAAATAACATCGGAGATGATTTGATAAATATTGCGTTCATATTACATGATTGAAAAAAATATATGTCTCACTTCAGAACAAGTTGAATTACGTTCATAATTTTATGCAATAAATTAACGTTCTTGCTGAATAATTATGATAGATTTGTCAATACTTTATGTTTCATAACTGGTTACAACTTTAAATCTTTTCATATATTTTCAGATGTTAATTGATATTAATAATATAACAATTATTTTTCTCTCCAAAATACACAAGGGCAAAGACACTTAAAGTCTGTCAATGCATTAGCAACGTGTAAATAACCAAATTTTATTTAATGTCTTTCAGTAATGTTGAAAACTGACAATTTTACACAGTTCTTTAATACAACTAAATATATGGATAGATGTTGCATATTATTTTGTGTATTTTATTTCTTTAAAATATCGTGCCAAAATGTACATCAAATACAAATGGGTGATGGGCTATTTTTGTTTTCACCAGTACCAATTTGTTTACTGAATTATTTTGAATCACACATGACTAATGTCATTTATGTTGTTGCAGTAACAGTATATTTATCAGAAAATGTTATCATTTGATAAAAAAAGAAACCATATACATATAATAAGTTATATCGACGTCGCAGAATTAAATAGTCGTATCTGACACTTACGCCCAAAAAACTTTTTTGTTCTCTTTTTACTTGTATTAGTCTTGTGCATATTCTAAATAAAAATCGTGAAATTATCTCAAGTCATTTTTCTGATATATTGAATTTATCAAAGGTCGTAAGTACTCATGCACTGTTGAACGTAGAATTAAAAAGACGTAAGTGACACTCTCACATCACTTACGACCCTCTGGTGTTAAGTTTAGGATGAGGTGGAAAAACAAAGAGTTGTAAGTGGTACTTCCGACTAACTAGATGCACTGCAATTAAACATGTGCAAATTATGTCAAATTTGAAGTTCTACGAAAGAACAGTTTAAATGGTATAGATAAAATATTACATTTCATGGACCAAAGTATCCAGGTTTTGATTTTGGTGGATTTGCAATACCACAGCGATGAATCTACAAAATCAGGTGACCATCGAGTCTAGGAAACACGCACTGTGTGAACTGTGACAGAAATTCGGTAAGTACGGTCTACAAGCAATGCAGAGACTTAAATAATTGAAATATAATCTTGCGTGTATGTTTGCTATTGCATATTTACAGACACATGTGGAATATATGTTTATATCATTGTCAATTTTGTGAGGAAAGTTTGACAGATAATAAAGTCGTAACTGTAAACATTCTGCTGATTCTGGTATATCACTTCAGGGTCGTAACTGACACTTGCGACATTTTGTCACCTGATTTGGAAGTCATATCACAGTTTTTCAAACAGATACATATACACTAATAATTTCATCTTTTGTTGCAGGTTAATGCTAATGAAAACTAGGAAATTGTAAAACACTGGTCTTTGGGACGAATTTAACACGTCCCCAAACTGACATTGTAGGAATTGTTAACTGGGAACTCCTGCTTTTTGTGTTGAACAGATCTGGAAGACTTTAAAGTAGGCATACAAGTTGTTACATTAATGTGCAGTAAAAAGGTTGTACGTTTGCCATCCTTGTCTTTTTGGACTTATTGACTGCAAATCCATAATATGTGCTAATTAACAGATCAAACCAGTGGGTCAGCAACGAAGGGGAAAACAGTCACGTGTGAAGAAGGTTGAAACTAGTGAGATAGGTGAAGATTATATTTCACTGAATATTACTGCGACCTATATCGGTGCTACTGACATGTCTGATGACAGTTTGGATGAAGCTAGTATCTGCATGAATGAAAATATTGACGTCACCATTAGTGACTCTCTATCAACCAGTCTTCCACAACAGAATGGTACTGTTGCTACAAGTAACATCAATGAAGATGAGATGTCAGATGATAGTTTTGTTGAAGCACTTGTCACAAGTTTTGAGGAAATTGAAAACAGTATTTCAAAGGCTCTTGCCCCGAAGTGTATGGCGACAATGGGGTAGAGAAGTTTCTTGCCTTTGATGACAGTGGGGCACGAAAGATTCTTACCCGTAAGGACCATCAGATGGATGAGAGTAGCGAAGAGAATATTCTCGCATTTGAGGAGCAGCAGATGGGTGGCTGTAGAGCAGAGAAGATTCTTACCTCTGAGGAGCAGTTGGTGGATGGCAGTAGAGCAGAGATGATGCCTACCTGCGAGGAGCAGTCGGTGGATGGCAGTAGAGCAGAGATGATGCCTTCCTGCGAGGAGCAGTCGGTGGATGGTAACAGAGCGGAGATGATGCCTACCTGCGAGGAGCAGTCGGTGGATGGCAACAGAGCGGAGATGATGCCTACCTGCGAGGAGCAGTCGGTGGATGGCAACAGAGCGGAGATGATGCCTACCTGCGAGGAGCAGTCGGTGGATGGTAACAGAGCCGAGATGATGCCTACCTGCGAGGAGCAGTCGGTGGATGGTAACAGAGCGGAGATGATACTTACCTGTGAGGAGCAGCAGGTGAATGGTAAGCGAGCAGAGATGATGCCTACCTGCGAGGAGCAGCGGGTGAATGGTAACAGAGTGGAGATGATGCTTACCTGTGAGGAGCAGCAGGTGAATGGTAAGCGAGCAGAGACGATGCTTTCCGGCGAGGAGCAGCAGGTGGATGAGACTGGAGAGGGGAAAATACCTCTACGTAAGGACCGCCAGATGGATGAGAGAGGTGAAGAGAAGATTTATATAAGTGATGGACAGCAAGTGGATGACAGAGCACAGACGATTCTCACCCGTAAGGACCATCTGATGGATGAGACTGGAGCAGAAAATAATCTTACCTGTGAGCAGCAGATGGATGGCAGTAGAGCAGAGAACATTTTTACCTGTGAGGAGCAGCAGAAGGATGGCAATAGAGCAGAGAAGACTCTTACCTCCACGAATACGACATTCAGTGAATATTGTATCCAAGATAGTACATGTGAGCATGCAGAGCGTCCCGATCTGAATCAGTTTCCAGTGCTTCAAACCCATGTTGATAACATACCAAGCTTTACTGAGCAAAGCAGAGAAGATCAGCACTCTCTACCATTTGACAATCCTCCAAGTAATAATTACTGCACTTTCTCAAGCCATAGTCAGACATCTGACTTAATCAAAAACAAACCGTATACAGTTGACATCAATAAGATTCCAGTTTCAGATGTCATAGAAGTTTCCTCAAATGAAGTAAATCTTTGGTCATTCAATGATAGAGATGACGCTTCTAACAGGCAGTGTACACTGATGAAGGAAACCTCAAGTAATGATGACATCCAATTTGACTCAGATGATGACATACCCCTGAGCCATTTGCTGTCTAATGCGCTATTTACATCCAACAGTAGTGGGTATCCTGTAACTTCCATGGAGTTATGTAGTGGTTCATCAACTCCTGAAGACATAAGTTTCAATTCAGACCTTCTTGAATCTAGTTCTTATGATAAAACATCTGCATCTAGCGAACTCACTTTGCTATCGTCGTTTGATGACACAGCAGAAGGGGATACAACCAGCATTTGTAAAATGAAACCACTCCAGAATATCAGTGACTCATATTCACAGGACGAATGTGAATCATCTGGTGATGAGTACAGACCACCAGATTCTTTATCTGACTCTACAGATGACAGTGGCATAAATCTGAAAGAAATATTGAAGCGTAAACGCCAGAGGTCTTCCCGAACTAGAACATTTCAAGTTTTTCCACAAGTGTCTTCTGAAAACACAGAAAAAATCTTTGATACTAATGGAGATAAAGAAGGAGCACAGTTAGCTGATAAAGGACCAAACACAGCTGACAAAAATGATGATAAGCAGCAGCCTCGGTTGTCAAGAAGTCGTACTCGCAATCCTGAAAAATGGAAATCAAATGAACGGAAAAGAAAAAGAAACAATGGAGAGGAGTACACAAATACTCGAGGAAAAAGAGTCCCAATGAGAGAATGTAAACAATGTCCATGCAAATGCAAATATTTCTGCAGAGCATTCAAAGATGAAGACAGGTACCATGTTTTCTCATCCTATTGGAAATTATCGTATGAAAGACAGCGTGATTTTCTGAAACGTCACGTAAAGGCAACTGAGAAAAGCAGACGTACGAAAAAAGAGTCAGCTTCAAGACGTAGTCAGACGTATGAGTACCATCTCCCATCCGACACAAATATGCTACAGGTGTGCAAAGCATTTTTCCTGTCAACATTAGACATAGGTGAAAAGACCGTGTATTACACGATTATGAAAAGAAATGACATTCACTCTGTTGACCAAAGAGGGAAGAAGAGTCCAAAGACCAAAATCCCACAGGTAGAACGCACTCGAGTTCGGGATCACATAATGTCTTTTCCGAAAGTAGACTCTCACTATTGCAGGCTATCTTCTCAAAGACAATATCTTTCAAAGGATCTCTCAATTTCAAAAATGTACAGACTGTACAGAGAAGAATGCAAAAGAAACAATCACATTCCCGTCAAACAACACATATACAGCTCAATATTTAGAACTGAATTCAACTTGGGTTTCCATGTGCCCAAAAAGGATAACTGTGCGTTCTGTTTTTCATACCAAAACATGTCTCAAGAGGACAAAGTGATCAACAAACCCAAAATGGAGGATCACACACGTCGTAAAATGGAAGCACGCACCATGAAGGAAGCTGACAAGACAAGGGCAAAATCCAACAGTGCAATAAAAGTTGTAAATTTTGATTTGCAGAAAGTTCTCATTACTCCCAAATCTTCAGTTTCCGACTTTTACTACAGCAGGAAACTTGCTACATATAACTTATCTGTGTATGACATGGCAACACACAATGTTAACTGCTACATGTGGGATGAAACTAAAGCCAGAAGGGGAAGTTGTGAGATTGCTTCTTGTCTGTTTGAATATAACAAAGCCTTGGGACCTGTCGACGAACTTATCTACTACTCAGACAGTTGCACCGGTCAACAAAGAAACATTCAGTTTTCGACAATGTGTTTGCTTTCAGTCACAAATCTTCCCATCAAGATAATAACACACAATTACTTTGAAAGAGGACATTCACAAATGGAAGGGGACTCTGTACATGCAACAATAGAGAGGTACACCAAGTATGCAGAATTGTACACTCCAATGGAGTGGATGGCTGCTGTCAGAAATGCAAAGCAAAAACCTCCTCACTACAAAGTGATTGAGGTTGACCGCAGGAGTGTCTACAACTTCAAATCTATTGTTGATACTCTGGTGACAAACAGAAACAGAGCTACTGATGGAACCAAAGTTGAGTGGACAAAGATTCACTCATTTCAGTACAGAAAGGAGGAACCTCAGAACGTGTTCTTCAGATATGATTTTGGAGATGAATACAGCTCATTCTCAATCAACAGGGCAAATATCAGACATGCAGCTGGACAACGTGCTAAATCCCTCAAAGGTGTTGAAGTTAGACCTTTGTATTCTGCAGCCATACCTATAAGCGATGCCAAATACAGAGATTTGTTAAACTTGTGTTCCAAAGGCCTTATTCCAGAAAACTGCAGGTATTTCTATACATCACTGGCTCATGGTGACCACAACAAAGACAGACTCCCCGAGCCAGACGAAGAGGAGAGCTCTGATTCAGATATTTGAAAAATATTGCTGAAAACTTCCTTTGAAATGGGGTTTCTCAGAAATAATTATGTTTATGAAAGTGTTGTTCTTTAATCATTCGTTTAACAAATAGGTTTGACAGTTCTTTAATATACTTAATGTTTCAAAAGCGTTACTGTTATTTCAGAGAATCATGTATGGTAACTAAGTTTAATTGGTCTGTGTGAAACCATAGCCATGTTTAGAATTGTCTAGTTTTGTCAGTTTTGTCAACTGAGTATCAGTTTGCAAATGGCTGGTTATATTTCAGAAGGAAAAACATTTAGGTTATTTGTTGCCTGTGGATAATGTTGCTGAGAAATCTTCTCGTAGTCATTCATTTATATCCAGTTGTCACTGCTCTTTTTGAAGTAATGTTACCGATTGATATTGCTCAGTTGAGTAAAGATTCATGCAAATGATAACCTTGAATTTGTTTTTCATCCTAGACTTGTAAAATCCCAGCAATCGTTTCCTCCCGTTCATCAGATACGTTTAACAATGTTTAAAACTACACACAGTACAGATTTATTTGCAATTATATCATAAAAACTCCTGCACAAGCATCCCTCAATATGGTGTACAAACGGGAATACACAGCTGGACGTATCTCTGCGTATAGGGTAGACTATCATGGTCACTTGAAAGGCCGTAAGTGCCATTTACAGCCTTAGTGTACATTTATACAAAGCATCAAAAGGCAGTATGTGTCACTTACGACCACTGTTTTAGGGAACTTCGAGACATGTGTCAGAATAAAAACGAAATTAAACTTTAAAAAATAAATAATGCCTCTTAAAATGGACAATGAATAAGGTACATAGCATGAAAATACTCCTTTGTTATGACTTTACTGACATGAAAAGGTTCAAATCAAAATTTCAAGAAGTATGTGTTTAAAACAGTTTTTCTCGATTATCTCAGAAGTTTAAATATTTGCAAATCTGCAGATACAACCTTCTAATTCTGCGACGTCGATATTGTCTCTGGTGAAAGTAAACAGGCTTCATGTTCTGTAAATATATATTATTCTACCTTATTGTCTTTTCCTGGGTTTAGGAGCAATGTCACAATATGAAATGAGTCTATTGAAATTTCAAGGATTGTTTCTGTTTGCTGAAGTGTCTGATGGTGATACTCCAGTTATTTAGTGTTCAATAGCCTAAACCATCATAAAACAAGAAACATCAAGAACAGTCTTCTTTGAATAACAAAATGCCAAGGACTGAGCAGTCTTTGGTTTAAGATCTGGAAGTATTTGATATATATGTCTTTGTCATATAAGTATTGCAATGAAAAAAATCTAAATTGAAATCATAATGAATAGTTCCAAACTGGACAACAGAAACCACTCACCGCAGAGCTCAGTATTAGGAAAAAAGAAATCTACTTGTCCCTGGTGCCACCACATGATTACCTTGATGCCACAGACTAACACAGGTTGCACCTCCTGCTCAGCACTTAATTATCTGTCACTTGTAGTTCTGATATTCCATATTCAAAACATCACTACAACAAAATTATTCTAGGTCTGGTATAATAATTTCATATTACTTCATGAAATTTCATCACAAGAAAAAAATGAGTCTGTCTTTCAATCATATGTCAGTGTAATCACTGCTCCAAGAGTTTGGAATATCAGTCTGTTTCCCAGATGAAGTCTGTTATAACAGTAAACTACGAACATAGACACTTTAAAAAGTATGGCCATAAACATGAGGTACATTTTGCAGTTCAGATTGCACTAGTGCAATATCTAAAAGCTGTATGGAGCCACTGACTGAGCCACATGCCATGATTGTTTTTATACAAATATGCACACACGTCAAACAATTTGATCTGAAACATTACCTGCATTATACTAGGTAGAATTAACTCCGAAAGCTCTGCTGTTTGGAGTAACAAAATAATTTCAATTTTGCTCCAAATTCGTGAACAAAAGATGTGATGTTTAGCTGTTTTAATGTCTAAAATAAATACTGATTCACAAAGAGAATGACAGTTGTTTTCTAAGCAGTAATTAATTTTTATGAAATACATTTACTGTTTGTTACATTCTCACACTAGCTCTGGTTTCGTTCGTTTCTGCAAAAGGAAAAATGTACTTCTTGTGACGATATACACAGAACAATATAATGTTATTGTTACGACACACTGACAATTTATAAGTCTCCCCGTGTCAGAACATTCTTCGAAAAAAATAGACCGCGAAAATCATCGACTTCGGATTTGCTAAACTAAAGATCAACACATCGACGGCTAACTTGAGGAGAAATACTACAACACAAGCAACAAATGACAACTGCTATTGAACACAACTAACAGTAAATAACTGAGGATGACTGAAAGGTAATTCTGGTGTATAGTATGGATCTTACGGGAATTTGAATCAGTTTAGAAAATGTATCAATGGTCCTTTTCCAACTCGTTCATATTTTACTTCCACGAGTGCCATGCCGTGTACGTGCTTCCGGTTTCATCAAGGGTGGGTACATATTACAAATACTGTGATATTGTTTCATTATCTGCTTTATATAGGTACTGCGTCGTTTTCTTTCAATGTATATGTGTTCAGATTCTGCTTATGAACGCGTTTTTTCAAACATCCTTCGTATCTTGTCACTTAGAATGACCGCGAGTTTGGCCACGCCCTTTCGGGTCACCTACGGCTGTCAACTTTGTGAATGTTGGAAGGTTTATCAAACAAAATCAAAGTAAAATCGCTAAATCTGGTAATTTCTGTGCAGAGACAATAACATTTACCTATTAACACCGTGTAATTAATTCCAGATAAAATAGTCAATGTCAAAAGGATGGCACATTCTCTTCGGCATCACGATACATGTGGAGTTGTTTGTTTACCGCCGTTGCCATGATCGTTCCTGTTCGTCCAATCGATGATGTAACATTGAGATTGGTTTTGTTTATAATTATTTGAGCCGAAAGTTACTAATTTTTAGAAAATGGGAAACTTATGGACTTTCTCTCCGTCAAGGAACAACAAATATTGATTAAACTATCAAAACATATTTCATTATGAAGAAAATATTAGACTGGGTACCACACGACGGTGGTGCGCTGGAAGTCAACAATGGCCGTTATTTTCGACTGCGTGCCGAGAAATTCGGCGATCTCATTTTTAATTCGCGGGCGTTTCGTTTTAAGGTATATAAACGTATTGAACATTATATATTTAAAAGGTGAGAATTAATACATTCCATACATAAACCATATGACACGTAAATCCGACTCGTTGAATCATTATTGCAAGTTTTGTTTGGAGATGTCATTATCCTGCACTGCTGTCGAATGGGTTCGACGGCAGCATTGAGAGGATTAAGCAACAACAAACAAACGTAATATACGTGACATGACTTTTAATTGCTGATGTAGTACGATATCTCCCCGCCCCTTGCTTAACATGAATGACATTGTGATGAAGCAATGCATTATAGTACAGTAAGTCTCGTATTATGTTGAGACTGTTTCTTGGAGCCGGTCACAAAAACGTGTGTCTCTATTAACCAGTGAAAGGATATCACTCCCATTAATTTTATCCCTGCCAATCGCGTATATAATACACAAATTATTCAAAATTACTGTAATTTGTAATTTACATAAATTTACAAAATTATGATGTTAGAAAACATCTAACTGTGCGTACTAAATACAACTAAAGTTATATCTGTACTCCTTGAAGTAAATTGTCAGACACTAAAGTTTCTGATCGACCTGCGTACATACTGAAACATGCAATGTGAATATTGTTTCTTGGTGTTACCAGGCTTGAAACATGTTTCAAACAGGCATATGTTCCAACATCTACAACACTGTTGGGTAATACTAGAATATTCGTTGAGTAAAGTTTCCAATATCGTTGTTACATACTCTTCAAAATTGTAAACCTGAAATTTTCATGTCATACTCCAGTCTCCTAACAAGGGGATAACTGAACAAACAGCTTTGCTTTGAAGGAAATCCATGGGGTGATGCATTCTCAAAATACCCAAGGCATTATTATTGTATCAGTATTGATTCAATCCCATATATCTCCCAATTTCGACAATCGTACATTGAAAGTATAGTTCCCCTGCGTTTGTTTAAGAGTATATAATACAGTCATAATTTACTGGCACGCTCGGCCCTATCTAGCGGTCCTATCTAGCTGAGACACTAAAGAGGTGATAATAAACCTTGCCATTTCAGCGGGACAGTTAAGTAGGACACTGACTATAAAAAATTGTTCAGTTCTCTTAACTTGGCGCTCTTAACCGGAATATCAGACGTGACAGGCAATAATAACTTTTGCTATCAAGTAATATAAATTGTGCATTGTAAAATAGATACAGTATATGATTGAGCGTGTATCAGTATTCACAAAACCAATACATGAATTATGAAATGAATGCATCATCATGATAACTGGAGATCCTTTTGAAAATCACGTTTAACGCTCTGTAACAACGATGGCTGTAGGAGTAGGTCTACGCCCGTCATGGCCAACGCCTTGCTAACTTTCAGTGTGTAGGGCTGGGCGTCGGACGAACCTGAAATACAAAACGTCAAGCAGTGTTAGCATTAAATCGGTTTCGATTAGTAATTCTAATTGTTATATTATCCTAGTTTTCTCTGTGAATTCTTCGTTTGGGCTTTACGGACAAAACCAGTGTCATCCAGCGCTAAGACTAATATTTACACTCTGATATGAACATATTTTACAAGATAAACGGTTTCTAAATTATGTTCATAAAATAAGACACCACATAGCCCAGGGACTATCTTTCACAAAAACTGTGGTAATCTAGTCTTGCCACACGTGGTAGACTTGCACGACATCCATTGCGAGTATTTGCTTAAGATTCTGTACGACAGACACCACAGCCTTGGAGAATCCTTAAATATTGTGATTTTTGACATCGGTGACATCCTCCGTTTGTGTTACCACACATTTGCCTTTCACCCGACAATGGCATTATATAAAATCTCTCTCCTAAACGAGAGGGAACAAGCGGCAAAAATCATTTCCTTCTACAAATACAAGAACAACTGAAGTCATAATGTGATACATTAATTAATTAAGGCCAACAATTCTAAAAGCAACTAAATTATAAGGAGATATTTTCTCCGACCGTTGCTCGGTCTGGGATAGCCGATAATGTGGGGATACTAATACCCATACCTGCTGCTTCGGTAAATTCTGTAGTGTGGTTGATGCAGTTTTCCTTCCCGACAAAGAACATTGGGTGTATGCTCGGCACGACGTGAGAGACGTTACCCATGTCAGTTGAACCAACATACTTCCCTGCCACACGCTCACTGGGCGAGAACTCTAGACCAAGTGACTCGGCGTGGTCCCTGTAGGATGTCGCCAGGGTGTTGTTGGTGATGAGACTTTCGTATGCTTTTGGATGAAAATAATAGTCTGCCTGTAACATAGGAAAAGCAGGTTTATATATTATATTTCGATATCTACTGGCGTTCGTGTAAGTTTTACTGAATAACAGCTGATAACGGTTGAGTATACCTTCATGGCATTTACAGGTGTTCGCAAGAGAATTTACATGTTACAACATAGCTGGGGCATCCCGTTGCAGCCTATAAGAGTGTGTACAACGTACACAGTGAGTAAACCGTGTATTCACTGTTACAAAACAGTGTAGTTGAGGCTTCACCTTACTCTGTTTTAAAGTGTAGTTATGGCATTGCCCTGTGGCCTGTAAGAACACTTACAAGGTACAAGATAAGCTCTGTTGCATTCACCGTTATATTATACTAGTGGACGCGTCACCTTGCAGCCTGTAGCTGTAGCAGCAGCCTCCACGCACGCTGAGAACTTCTTGACGAGCTCAGCCACTTCACTGTCAGTGGGTGCTCTGCAGTTAAACTCCATCTCCGTCAACTCGGGGATTATGTTTGGCTTTACTCCACCGTTGTGTATCACACCTACGTTTCAAACCAGAAGCATTCGTGATTTTGTCGAAACATCACGTACTACTCATTTAATATCTACGTTTACATTCGTAACATATATAAAATCTGGCACAATATTCTTTTGCCAGGACATTTATTCCAACATTGCTTTAAAGAGAACAATCGTTTTCAGAGTCTCATGGATATTCCTACCGTTGTCCACGGACCTTTACATTCAAAGCAAGAAAACACATCATGTAAATTATGAAGGGTTCAAACATGTACGCGTATGACATTTTGATATTCCCGAAGAAAAAAATCATGTAATCTTTCAGCGAGACAAATAGAAATACATTTGGAAATGCACAAAACAATCTATAACCCCTTCTTTACCACTGTTCCACCGAGCCATCATCTCTGTCTCACTCAATAATGCACAACGGTTACATTAAATTATGGCCCACACTAAAGTACTTACCATGCACTCTCCAGTCAGGTTTCATCTGTTGTCTGAGACAGGAGATGTTCTGGTAGCACAAGACGGCAGCGTCAAGGGCGTTGATGCCGTCCCAAGGAAACCCCGCAGCGTGAGAAGCCTTACCGTGGAACTTGATGAAGCACCTTGGTTTATCACAAAACGTACGCATAATCAAGAAACAGCCACGAGGTTAGAAAAAGTGAGAAAAATCGTAATTGCACTGACTCCATTATCATTTCAGGCACATCTGTGTATTGTTGCCGTCATAATGACGGCAATGTTGACCTTACTCGAATCTTACTGTCACGTCAGCTTGGCATGATATCAAAAACAGAAACGCGTACGATTCACGTTATTCGACAACTGGTTTTCTAAAGTGGTTGTCATTACGCTGAATTTCTCAAAAGGGAAACTCAATAGGAATACAAAATATTCACGGGCGTAGCTACCATTGTAAAGAAGGTCGGGCTAACACAGTACTGTTGCTCAAAAGGCTGAGAAAGCCCTCAGTGCTATCTAAATAATATTATAAATTTTGCAACCGATCTGGCTTACATGAAAAAAAATGGTGTGCTTCGCGCCTGATACTGGCAGGGATAGACATGCATTTTTCCGAAGACGTTACAGGTATCATACGTAGGTCTGCTTTTGTCACAGTGACCCTATACCATAAAGAATCTTACCCTCCTATACTATTTGATGATCATGGCAAACTTAAAACATCATAATAATCATTATATTTTAATCTATTGTTTGATAAACCTGTAAACCTGAGAGCAGGATTTCCTGAATACTAAAATGCCTTCAAGTCTAACTTGTCCTGGACTCAACTGACAAACCATGTTACCATCTAAAACGGGATTTTCCCCTTAAACACACTGAATTTGAAATGGCCACCCCCATTTTACGCCGAGAGATTGACCTGGATCAACAGTTTGATGGGTGTAAAATAGGTTTTGAAAATCCTGAATTGGTCATATTTATGTCTTTTCCTTTCCATTAAACGAATCACGGTGAGTACCATGGTTCTAATTATTCTCGAACTATTTGGATCCCTGAATAGGGAATAAAAGAAATAATGTCACTCGCATCTTTGACTCGGGAAATACAATAATAGCCTGGTAAAAATCACCAGATGTCGCGTAAAACTCTGTTTACGTCATGCTAGGAGCCGTAATACCATGAACATTTTGGCTTAATACTCCTGACGAAACAATGTCATGGGAACAGATGTGAACATCCCAACTTTAATTATTAGTTCATAAAGTTAAACAGAACCAAACACGATGAATACTTTTGCCTGGCTAATGCTGGCATGTATTCCGCCGTCTCCGGTGTTGGGTGAGCCATCATTGCCACATCCACATCTTTAAAAGCTTCAGCGTTGATCAGATCGATTTTCCCTCCCATTGATTCCTCAGCCGGGGTCCCCAGTACCGTCACCTGTTGACACAAGTCAGTGAGTGAGTGAGTGTAGTTTTACGCCGCACTCAGCAATATTCCAGCTATATGGCGGCGGTCAGTATATAATCGAGTCTGGACCAGACAATCAAGTGATCAACAACATGAGCATCGATCTGCACAATTGGGAACCGATGACATGTGTCAACCAAGTCAGTGAGCCTGACCACCCGATCCCATTAGTCACCTATTACGACAAGCATAGTCGCTTTTATGGCAAGCTGAAGGTCTATTCTACACCGGGACCTTCACAGGTTGCAGACACAAGCGTCCACGCTGATGACATAAACACATCTGACAGATAGACAGACAGTTTACTTGTGATGTGAGTGAGTGAGTTTAATTTTTATGCCACACTATGCAAAATTACGATCTGCAATATGTATTTGATGGAATACTAAACACAGATTGCTGATTGTAAATACATTCATATTTTATCCTGAAAGTAAAAAAAACCTTCAAAAAAAAACACTATGAAAAGTTGGTGTTATTCAGGGACGTGTAGATCAGCGGAAAACAAAGACACAAGAAAGAAGTTTTGTGCAGCCATGCATTGCTATCTTGTCCATATTTCTTGACAATAAGAGGCATTACTGCTGTCATTACTGCTGTTTACCAGGTGGTTTTGAAGTCAGTACCTCGTATGACAACCTCTAGCTTTACCACTAGCTAAACCATATGCGCTTCCAGGTTCCAAGGCGCCACCGTGTTACACCATCTCACTCGTCAACGTCGATGTAGTCGTGTCAAGGAGGGGGCAACTTTCGGACGTTGGGCACGTATTCCTACTTCTCTGAGACGCCTCCTGATTATCTAATCGGACACTTTTCGGGCCCCAAACTGTTCTTGTGCTGTGTCCAGGGCGGTACGATGACGGCCACGTAGGTGGGTTACCCCGATCTACCGATCTTGAGCAGGTGTGGTGACTCTAGGTCTTCCTGATCATGGACAGTCATTTGTCGAATTTGTTTGACGAAATCGATACCACAGTCGAGTTTTTGTGCTGGCATGAACGCTGAGGATCCTTGCCACCTCTCTCTTTGAATCGCCAGGTTGTAATCGTCCAATTGCCTGATTTCGGTCGGCAGCGTTGAGACGTCCCAATTTCGTGTACAGTACTTGCAAAGATCGTGGGTGAAATTGTGAAATTCATTTAGGTATTTTATAGTCGCACGTGAGAAACAATCATTGTGCCTGATATCCGTGCTGCATGACATCCACGCACATCATGACAATCCTGTGCGTAAAACCTTTCAAAATCATTTTTGGTTGCGTTTGGTCAAGCATGATCTTCCAAAAAAACGATACAGAAACAATGTGCAACCCTAAAAAATGTTTGAGTTTCCGAATATGTGTACAAAACTGTATGTATTTTGTTGTTGTTTGTTTGTTTGTTTGTTTGTTTGTGTTTTGTTTTGTTTTTTTTTGTTCTTTTGGGCCAAGTATATTCAAAGAGCATACCACACCTCATAATTCCCTCTCTTTCAAAGCGTTCTGATAGTGATCGAAAACGGCCACGGAGTGCGCCACAATACATTACGCTATAAGCTGTATGCCTCTCTCGGGGTTATACGGTCTGATAGACGATTGTTTGTAACAGTGCTACTCGAGACGATAGGCGATGATATCACTGCTACAAAAGGGGATACATCAGGCCGTATTGTGTATACATCAGGCCGTATTGTGCGAGGGTGAAGTTTACAAGTAGTTTATCTTACCGCTTTTCTAAATGTACAAAATATCGTCATTTTATCTTATTTTGAAGATCGCTATGCTTGCTACCGACTATATATGTAAACAAAATGGTGTCTGCCTCTCGACTGGATTTTTTAAAGCAGTGAAACATGATCTGACAAGCTTAAAAGTGCTATACAAATGGTTATCATGCTTAGGCTTAGTTTTAAGTTGAGCTGGGCTTGACGTCAGGTCAACATCCAGCCATATAGTGACAGGATCAAGTTCGCATTCATTACCACTTAGAACCATGGTCCATGGTCCAAACGATTTTTGTTTCAAAAACATATATTTTCATTAGACTAACATTTAAATGAGTAAGTGAGTGAGCTGCGTTTTATGCCGCAGTTAACAGTGTCCTAGCTAAATGAGGGCGGTATGTAAACAATAGAGTCTGGACCAGAGAATCCAAAGATCAACATCATGAGCATCGATCTGCGCAATTGGGAACCGATGACATGAATGTGTCAACCAAGTCAGTGAGCCCGACCATCCGATCCCGTTAGTCGCCTCTTACGACAAGCATAGTCGCCTTTCATAATACGCACGGGTTGCTGAAGGCCTATTCTGCCCCGGACCTTCACGGGTGACTACCATTTAAAAACAGACACCAAACACAAAAGCAAACAATTCGTTATTCTCATAATTGTTTATGGTCAACTTCCATTAGGTAGTTTACAATCAGATTCCTCGTATAATAACGCGAGTCTTTTGCTGTCGAAAAGTCCATACAGTCAAGCAGAAAATGCTTGATGGTGTTTGGTTGATGGTGTTTGGTTGAGCATACAGAAGATACACTGTATGAAAAGTTTAAATAAAGTAGAGAATGTCGGTAAAATACATGTGAACATAGTGAACACAACAACAGCTTATCGAACGGTTTTCTAACTCCGAGCACTGCATGCGTCATATTGTGACGTCATGCGATTGCTGAAACGCGTTAAAGAGTCATTGACCAATGAAATTCAAATATTTTACCAGGGACCATATAATATAAGATATAAAATAAAGAGAAAAAGTCCATCCTTTTAATAACCTCAGAGCAGTACATAATAGAAAGAACGACACTCGGGATCACCTGCCCTGGACATGCACCTTTTACAGCTGATACCGTTAGTAATCGTGAGCTGAATATTCCAGAAGCATGTGCTTGCATATTTTCACTAACGCGCTGCTTAGGTGTTACTAAACTTTGAACCCTTTACGAGCAAACCTGGAAATGTTCAACCCAAAGTATGAACACCTTTGGACAGGGACAGTACTGAAAGGTTAAATTATTCCTATCAAAAGACAAATTAATGGTACGGGTTCGTTATGGAGTATCTGTATATACAAAATTTATGTCGGACTGAAAAACGGTCAGTAATTAGGTTAGTCCTATACATCTTGACAACGATGTGTAGTGATATAAGATTAGCTGTAGGGAAAGTTATCTGCGGGCAGTGAATTCCTAGCATGTGTGTTCAACTCTTGTGTGTCATTCTTTCGAGTCACCCGTGGAGGTCCGGGTTAGAATTGATCTGGACGTAACAGGAGACATGATCGGATTTTCAGGTGCGCTGACTTGATTGACCCATGTCGCATCCCAGTTGCGAAGATCGTTGCTTATGCTTTTGATCACAGGATTGTCTGGTTCAGACTCGATACAGACCGCCGCCATATAGCCGACATATGAAACAATAACCCAACCAACCGACCGATCATACCTTTCCAATTGGTTTTCCCGCCGCTTGAATGGCTGCCTTTATCCCAAGCCCCGCTGCCACGCCCACTTCAGCTATGAGGTTATGGCCACACGCATGACCGATGCCCGGGAGGGCGTCATACTCACAAATGACAGCCACATTGGGGCCTGGGCCGCTCTCTCCGAAAACTGCCCGGAACGCTGTCGGGAGTTTATACCTCCGCTGGACGTCAAACCCGCATTTCTCGAGATAACCCGTGATGTAGTCATGTGCGAAGGTTTCTTCAAAAGCAAGCTCAGGGTGTTTCCAGATTTCTTGACTGAGAGTATTCAGATCTCTAGCATTGGCGTCTATCTCCCGACAGGCGACTTCTTTCAAGGACATGATGACGCGAGTGTTGTTGATACAGCTACGTGTACTAATACTGATCAGCTACAAGTCGCGCAAAGTAACCCGGGACCGTTGTGCACACGGCACTTTAACCACCGCCCATTGACCTGACATGCTGAGTGTTAGTCTGTCGCACAGTGACCCACGTTATTTACCATACTGCCTAGCCCTCTCTGCAGTTCAAAAGCCCCACATATAAAGGCGACATTTCTGAATCTCTGCTCTCCCTGGGGCTCGTTTTCAATTTATAATAGGTTCCTTACAATCAAAATTATATGATCTATTCAGAGACTAAGCATTAGTCTAGCTGACAGCCTAGCGACTGATAATCACGCGGGACTGATGACGGAAGATGCAATGTCGTTCCCTTGCACGTGGTGTTGACGAACAAGGACGCATTTATAAAACTAGGGCGAGGACGGGTAACCCGGATATCCTGGACGGATGGGTATAGGTTTGGAGCCAGACTTCCGTTTTGACCATGTGCCTAATTGCCTAAACGATGTAGTATGTTATTTTTCAGGATTAAACACGGGTTGTATTGTCTTTAGAGATTTAGACATAATTTAAATTAATTTAATTTGAATATAATACACGGTTAAGACAATAAAACACTTGCCTCCGAGCTGAATGATATATTGTCATTTCTTGAAAATTCGATGTCAGGAATTATCGTAACGGGTATCCGGGTGTGGGTAATAATGGGTGGGTTTCCCACGTGGAAAATTTGAACCCGTCAAATTATACAATCGGAATTTGTATGAGAACATGAAACTACAACTTCACTGTAGCCACTTCAGATTTGAAGCAGTCTGTGGTGTACTGGACCATGCAGGTGTAGCTCACTGCCTAAATTGGGACAACTGGTGTGACCAGATACGATCAACTAGGTCTCGTCTGTCGATTAAGCACTGAGGAGGTATGTAAAAGAGGTTAGAAAAAGAAGGATGTCTTATTTAGATAACTAATTTCTGGAGTAGTTGAAAGAGGGAAGTTCATCTCACATACTAGAAAAGAAGGATCTTTTATTAGATGACTAATTTGCGGAGTAGATGAAAGACATCATTTCTTTCTGCTTGTGGCAGTGCGCTGGCTGGAGCTATGGAACATAAGGAATACTTTGCAAATGCATTGTGAATAAAACACTCGTCACCAACACGTGTGGCAGTGTGCTGGCAGGTGGAACATTAGGAATAATTTGCAAATGCATTGTGAATAAAACACTCGTCACTAACACGTGTGGCAGTGTGCTGGCAGGTGGAACATTAGGAATAATTTGCAAATGCATTGTGAATAAAACACTCGTCACCAACACGTGTGGCAGTGTGCTGGCAGGTGGAACATTAGGAATAATTTGCAAATGCATTGTGAATAAAACACTCGTCACCAACACGTGTGGCAGTGTGCTGGCAGGTGGAACATTACGAATAATTTGCAAATGCATTGTGAATAAACAATCGTCACCAACACGTGTGGCAGTGTGCTGGCAGGCGGAACATTAGGAATACTTTGCAAATGCAATATGAAAAACGTTATCATCACCGATAAAAATCTTTGTTATTTTGTCCTCTTCTTCACTCTACATAGGAGTTGACTTTCTGATCAACACACACGAAAATTAAGCGGAAAATAATTAATTCCTTCATATTTTCCAGACTTTTTAAAAGCGGACCAAGAAAACTGCAAAATGTTTATGTCCTCTGGTTTATCGTGCGTAAAGGTTAAATAGCAAATTACAATTTCAAGTCACAGATATTGTTTGTATAGCTATTGCGGCCTGTGTAGAACTGGCCTCCTGCAATCCATGCTTGTCGCGCGGCTTGACAAACAGAATCGGGTTGTCAGATTCATTGCCTTGGATGATGCATGTCATCCCATCTCAAATGTGTAAACCGATTTCATTAGACATTCGTGTCGATAGGTTTAATAAATTATTCACCTACCGGCGTCATATAGCTGGAGGTAGTTGATAGTAGTGACTGGGTGAATATTGTTTTACGACGCTTTTGGCAATATTCCAGCAATATCACGGCGGAGACCCCAGAAATGGGCTTCACACATTGCACTCGTGTGGGGAATCAAACCCGGGTATTCAACGTGACGAGCTGGCGCTTTACCATTAGGCTATCCCATCGCCCACATATAGCTGGAACATTGTTGAATATATACGACGTTAACTCCAAACTGACGCTCAAACGTGTTCTCGTCCTCCTGAGAGGGTACGTAAGTCTCAAAACATTTCCATGTACATTTAGACTTCCCACCTTTTTAATCGTAGAATATGTGTCCTTTTAATGTATGGCTAGATATGTATAAATTGCTAACGGCGAAAGGGATAGTGTAAATCCAGCCTAAAGGGATGGTGTAAATCAAGTATGTGTAAGTCCGCATGTTTCCTAGTATGGTGATCTACCTTCAGTTGTTGGCAATGTATAACCCGTTTTTATGTTGTATTGTCCTCAATAGTTCAACTCTTTTAGATTTAATTGCTAGTTTTAAAGGGATCCTGTTGTTATATTAGTGGTTTTACTGTTATTCGTCAACAGGGTTTTAATTTCTGATTTTCTTGATCTCTGATTTCTATTCAATGTAATTCTTAATTGTTCTCGTGGCTGCAATACTGCCGATGTGACGATAAATATTAACTCACTCACTCAAACGTGTTCTCTTTATGAAGGTTGCCTCTGCTTTGAACAGCTTTCCAGGTTTATCACGCCTGTTGGGCTGATGGAGGAGGGCAGATTGGAGAGATACAGGTCCTAATTAGATGTTCACCATATTGGCGAAAACCACATACATCGGCATGGTACGGAAAACCTACAGTGAGTGAGTGAGTTTAGTTTTACGCCACACTCAGCAATATTCCTGCCATATGGCGGTGATCTGTAAGGCGGTGATCTGTAAGTAATCGAGTCTGGGCGGCACAATCCAGAGATGAACAACATGAGCAACTGGGACACGATGAGGTGTCAACCAAGTCAGCGAGTCTGACCGCCTGCCGCCGATGTCGTTAGTCGCCTCTCACAACAAGATTGGTTTACTGAAGATCAATTTGTCCACTGGTCGGAAAACCTATTAGTACACAGAGGGAAGGGAATGTTTACCGAATTTGTTTCGTTTGTTTGTTTTGGGTGTTTTTTCGTTGTTGTTGCTCTTATTCGGGGCGGTGGGGGGTGAGGAGGTGTTAGGGTGTATCAAATTTTGTTGCAGAGAAATTTTTGTATGCTCTTTGTACCATTACTGATTCGTGGTAATGTAAAGCCGTATAATTTTGTATAAAGACAAACCGTTTTATCAAGTTGATTGATTTTCAAATTCTTTCAAGCGTTGCATTCCCGTGTATAACCTACCCAAACCATAAATACATCCAAACACGGTCCTGCGATATCATACCGATAACGAAGGGTAAACGAAGGTGTGACGACAATCTTCAGAACACAACACCCCCGCTGGGATTCCGGTTTAGACCAGATTCTCAAAGGCAGGCCAACGAATAATATTATCAGATTACTTTGTCGTAATATGTATTGATTTGTCCACACTGTAAAATCTATAATACATTTGAAAACTGTATAACATTTTTTGTTGCTATTTATTAGGTTCACACCGAAATCCGTTAGGAACACTTTCCTTATTAATTTGTTGTTTCAACTTGGAATTCGACGTAGCACATGTAGCAATGCAGACTGTATGGTCAAGCATCGACGGTCGACCACAAAGAAACTAGAGAAAACGACAAAACTTTATCCTGAAGTAATTTTGTTTAGAAGCGTGATATGAGAAAAGAAACATTTTGTATGATGGGGATTTTAAGAGCTCTTGCATTCTGTCGTGAATTCAAAGAAGCGCTTGTACAATACCTCAGTGACCATGTACGTTGATCATATGATGCCTCGAACAACTACAGAGGTCACAGTCGATGACACCACCCTTTGCCTGAAAATATAATATGACTTAGTAATGCTTTGAACAGATGTATTTGTGGACATCAATCAGTGTTGATATTTGATTATTATTTGTCTTTTTATTTCTGTTTGTTCCAAGACCCCTGAAGATCCGTGGTAGAATAGGTCTTCAACAACACAAAAAGCGACTGTCCTGGTCCGACTGGATTTTAACTGGCCACGGACTAGAGTGCCCGTGCCTAGTTCGCACACTGCCCGCACCCATCACAAGACCACCGGCCACACTAACGCTTTAGTGTCTGAATATGTATAATTTTGACTATGAACCAAATGCACCTATTACGTTGATGCTCCATGGAGAGCAGAGGTGAAATCTAGACTTGCTTATAGAGGGGCTTTACCACTACTGTTTGGGCTAAACTGAATGGAAAATAATATGGTTCAGGGACTGTGAGACTATAACGAACCACACAACTGACGAGCCTAACCCCTGACCTCGTTACATCCTCCACGAGGTGCTTGCCAAAGGAAGAGCCGGCATACAGTACTGACACATAGTGATATATCTTGATATACTGCATACTGCATGTGATATGCTATGTGTGAATCTGGAAAATGTATGTTGTAACTCGTGAATGTGTGTTCTGTAGTATTCGACTGAATAAATATATCGTGTTAAGTGTATGTTAAGACGACATGATTAGTCGTCTTTACCGAAAGAGACTGATCAAACGTGGAGTGTGTGTGATCCATGCCATTGAGAGAAGAAGAAATATGTGTGTGTGGGAGTGCGTGCGTGAACATGTGTGTACCCTGGAAATGTATACGCGAGACATTAGTAAGAGAAGATTTGTTTTTTCGTCAACAAACAACACCACTCATTCCTGTTAGCTGTTTAGAGTGATCGGACTCACGACATGCTGGAAGGGATCAGGATAATCGGTTCAGAGCACACATCGTGACACTAAATGTAATCTGCTTATGTGGGTCACATTCAATAACACCGGTACCTATCATCAGACTAACCGATCTTACTTCCACGACAAAGATTAGGAACGATTCACGTGTAGTACAATGTACGCTGATATGAAAAGGAAATCGATTCTTAAAATATTCTTAAATCGCACTTTTACGTGTAATTTTCATTGCGATACCTACAGCGTCAGTACACAGCGTTAGAAGTGTTAGCAGCAGCAGCAACAGTAGTAGTAGTAGTAGTAGTAGTAGTAGTAGTAGTAGTAGTAGTAGTAGTAGTAGTAGTGCTGTAAGTAGTACAAGCTATGAGAGTAGTACTCTTCATGAGTGGTTTCGTAAAACACGGGTCAACGTAGATCTCGTCTGCAGGGAAACAAACACTGAATACTTCAGACTTGGTCTGTCCTGGTAGTGTCCTACCGAACCGGACCGAATCGAATCAAACCGAACCCTACCCTACCCTACCCTACCCTACCCTACCCTACCCTACCCTACCCTACCCTACCCTACCCTACCGAACTGAACTGAACTTTATTGCACTTAGGCCGTAGAGGTACAAGTTTACATCCTCATGTGCAGCGTAAATACATGTATGAAACATGAAATGCTCATAAGTACATTTCAAGAATAAACCGCTGGGAGACAAACATGCCGTACTGAATACATAATTTGTACTGTAATGCAACATGGAGTACAATGGGTACAAGGGACCTGGTCTGTCTTGGCATTCGCAGGGAGACACACATGGGGTACTGGGGACTTGGTCTGCCCTAGCATTACTGCAGGGAGACACAACTGGGGTACCGGGGACTTGGTTTGCCTTAGAATTACAGCAGGGAGACACAACTGGGGTACCGGAGACTCGGTCTGTCCTGGTATTAATGCAAGGAGACACACAAGAGGTACGTGTAACCAACTCTGTCCCTGAAACCCTGCACTTAAACCAGAGATGTATTTGTGCATTGAATACTGGCACCCAAAAAGTTTTATTTCTGCATGAAGGTTGTTCACTTAAATGTACATACGTAAGAGATGGAATATTAGTGACGGACCATGTGATGAAAAGAAGATGGGGCACTTGATGGGATTCTTTCAACAAGAACCTGGTGTTCAAATAGGTTTACGTAAATAACTTTCAAATAAGTGACATCCGATTTCCAAGGCAAAGCATGTAGATTACAAAATCCACAAATCTATCCGTCTCTCTATTTGCGTATGAGGCTAAATAAATATTGTTATCCCACTGAGATCCCGACTTGCAGTTATAAATCCGCCTCAGATACGATATATACACTGACTCGGATAGGACCACTACTTGCTAATTGCTGCCTTTGCGTAGGGTAACGACAACTAGTAGACTGTTGCCTAACTCCTTTTTGGCATGGCATGGCCAAGTATCAACACCGACCTTCCCCTGCAGGAAGCAAACGGCACCTGCGTCAGACAATGAAAATTGTCGCCTTTACAGTCCTCGGTGCCAAGGTACATTTCCATTAATAGAAAGATGCAGTTAGTAATCGATCAGTCCTAATAGCTAAGCTATTTTATACTGACGCAATCATGTGTACATGCATAGATGGGATCTTTTACAAAAACATTGATTACAAACACTGGATTTATTAGATATGTTTCATGAGCAGTTAGTCGTAACAGTGCAGGTTCTCACAGTTGACAGCACACAAGCATGCGGGTGATTCTACATCCTCACAGCGATTATAATCGATTCTGCCCAATATTCTGCACCATACATGCACATGTGGGGAGTATAATCAGTGACTATTCACAGCGGAATCTAGGAAGAGGACAATAGATGGCGTATGTCCACATATACTACATCACAATCTCCTTCACACCTCCTTCAGCCGATGAAACAAAAAGCGGACGAAATTAGGAACTCACTTTTACTCTGTGAAGGCATTTTGCTAAAGATTATGACCGAACGAGTGCCATATTTCTGTTCTTCATGTAAATGCGACTCATGCATCATGTAACGCGTGCCAGCACAATTACCATATATATTTTACACAGATAATGGATCGATTCTAAATGGACCGTTGTCGCGGCTGAGGCAAACGAGAAGATAACAGATTGTTGTAAATTTCGATTCATTGACTAGCCCACTTGTTTCACTTTGTTTGCCGTCTCTTGAGCTATTGTAATGTAAGTGAGGTCTTTCTTCACAGTACACACGGGCTGGTGTCTGTCGATATGTTCTCTTGTGACGCCAGGCTTTTGTCACGCTCTGCTGATAACATTAAACTTTCATCGTGCAGTACCTAACTTCTACTAGCATCCTGTTTATTCCCAGACTGCATTAAACTCATATTAAATCAATATAGACCCACGACAACCAAACACACAGGAATCGATTATATTCTGTCAGTATATCCAGTGTGTTTTGCCCTCGCTGCTGGAACCATGGCAGTCGTATTAACTTCCTAAATAAATCTGAGGTATTACGATGTGAATGTAATGATTTAATAATGTAATAATTCCTCTTCAGCCAGGAAACCCCAACTTGCGGGATGTAGCTCTTTACATTTTACGTATGACCGAGTGAGTGTAGATTTACGCTGCTTAAAACAATATTCCAGCAATATCATGACGGACGAGACCAGAAATGGACTTCACGAATTGTAAGCATGTTGGGAATCGAACCCGGGTCTTAAACGTGACGAGCGGACGCTTTAACCACCAGGCTATCCCTCCGCCCCTTTACATATGCGTGAGTGAGTTTGGTTTTATCCCCTTTGAGCAATATGCCAGCCACACCAAGTCTGGGCATACCAGAAATGGACTTTTTCCGACGTTGGGAAGCGAACCCGAGTCTCTCTTTTACGCGTGGAACGTTGGTAGTACTCTTCTCCGTGAATACTTTAAAGTAAAAAAGGATTACTTAGTTTAGCTATTATATAGTCACATACACTTACATGTATATAATCAATCATTGATAAATAATATTTTGCGAGTCTCAGTAAATAAATTTTAACACCTCTTGCTGGAACAAATATGGGGTTTGCTGTCCTACATCTCATTTCAAAGTCATAAACATGTCCGTATATTACCATTTCTAGACCCGACCGAATGTAATGAAAATTCTGACATAATCGAACATGAACATTAAAGTCAGCATAGATTATATTGATTGAGGAAATTATACACGCATAACCATAAAACAGCACCAGGCTGTTTAACATACCTAATAAAGTTATTCTTTTGAAATATAGTACACTGAAATGTAACGTATGTTTTGTTCATGCATGCGCGTTCGATAGAAAACAATAGATTGTGTGAATTCCTCTCTGTGACAGATCAACAAAAGCTTTACTATCCAACACATGACATTTATAAAATAGTTCGTGCTGAAATGAATCAATCGTAATGACCAGTTTCTAAATTTTTCCACATCAAAAGTTTTGTGCAGATAAGAAAATGCGTTATGTCATACATTCGCAATGATTTGCAACCACACAAAAACACCACGGTTCCGCTCAATGGGGTTGTCATGGCTGCACTCATGTTGTGGGTGGCAGACGACAAGTCACTCAGCAGATGACATTGCTAAGGGCAGACGACATCCATTCAAAAGCAACATGGCGTGAAATATCGATCACATTTGTTTGGAACTTTCTTGGATGTTGCTTTTTGTTGTCAAGGTAGCATTTAGGTGATTATATACATCCCAAATTAATTATTGAGTACATTTCATGGTGCATTCCCCTTTATGTACAATGAACATCTTCTTCAAGGACAGACAAGGCATTGGCGGAGAGTTGAATGTTTCTGAGCCATCAATGTGTCAGTTCACGTGTGATGCTCCACGAAAAATGATCGTTACGTGACACAGTAAATGCCTCGGCGCTGAGAAGATACGTGAACGAAAAGGGCAACTAAATATCGAATTTGTCTTCAGTTTCTGAAAAGATATATTGATTCGTATTTCGGACTTTTCATCCCCCCAAACACCGTTTGTAGGGGACAGCCGAAAACCACAATTCGCATAAACGAAATGGGAACTTTAAAGACTGATTATCACATATTGAGACCTCAACTATAGATGTTGTATATCTGTTGATGAATCAACTGCATTCGTGATTGGACATTGTAGACTGGTTACATCGGCGTTATTGATATCCGAACAACACTGGAACATAAGGATATAGAATATACTGCCGACTGGTCCCTTGAGAAGATTCAGTGACATCACAAAAGGTAGCCATGAGTGTCCAGGTTTTAACGGACAGTGGTGTGAGCTCTGCGGCCAAATCTGAGACTATATTTTGTGGTAGTCCTGACGAGGAGGACAAGATGACAAACACGACATATTTCTCTGAAGAAGGACCACTTGATTCATCGGACGAGTATGACACAGATCTGGATCTACCACTGCATGCAAGATCACCGCCTCCTGGTAAATATTAAATATTTTAAGAATTTGTTCATAACTACAAAACAAAAGTGATCAGGGCACAGGGTTGATTCAAAGATTAATCTCGCTGTCGAAATTTGAATCACAAATGTAAGACATTCAGATAGTCAGGGATTAACATATACTAGTGTAACATAAATGACAACCAACACATAGGTCATTACCATGTTGATAGTTTTGACGTCACTGTTTGTGATGGCGGGTATAATTAAAAAATTTCCTTGTTATCTTTACAAAAGCACATTAAAACTGGGAAACATTTTCTAATTACATGCATCTTTATTGGAACAAGATTCATATATAGATAACAGTAGCAAAACATCAGTAGAAGTTGTCTTTAATTAAAAAATTATCTTCCCTTAATTGTTGCTCACCAGCTTCTAAAATGCCAATCAAACAGATCAAACGTGTGTCTCACTGTGTTGTAAATATCCAGCGTTACCATGTTCATTCATCATTACGTCATTTTATGGAATCCGAGAAGGGACATTGTCGCGTTGTCGCATTGTCGCGTTGTCGCCCTCTCAAAAACAAGCAAAATGAGGTGAAAATTAACCAAAGCGCGACAATGCGACAATGCGACAACGCGACATTTCGCCTGTTTGTCGCATTGTCGCGATGTCGCGTGTCGCGTTTCGAATAACATTTACTCTGTTCCTCCAAAGTGCGACACGCGACATAGCGACACTTTTCAAGGTCAAAATATGTCGCGTTGTCGCATTGTCGCCCTATCTAAGATATGTAAGAATTCACTAAAACGCGACACGCGACAATGCGACAACGCGACATTTCATCAAAATGTCGCGATGTCGCACTGTCGCGTGTCGCGTTTTATTACAATATTGACCATAGTATGCATTTAACAAATTAACTGAAACGCGACACGCGACAATGCGACAAAATGTATGTCGCATTGTCGCGTTGTCGCCCTTTTTGTTACCTGTGCGCATGTGTAGAAAGTAAATTAATCTACGCATGCGCAGAAAATGTTATACTCTATTCCATACTTCACTGGTCTTTCGTTACCTCCAATGGTTTTTTAAATGAAGTAGTGCCCGAAATGGCCTTTTCTTCTTGAACTTAATGCAAATCTTTCTTTATTGTTTTACATATTGCAAATGTATTTAGCCATTCAAGTGTGTTCTAGCAGCAAAACGAATTAGTAGCGCAACTATTCATTGTAATCACGGCGCACTGTACCCCTGTCATTCAAGGCCGGGCAATTTGCTGAGCAGTTAGTCTCTTAGTCACACCAGATAGTTATTACCATACGTTCGAATACCAGCATCATACACATTAATCACGTTGGAAATTTCGATGACAGGTTGTGATTACAGGTTGTGAAAAACTATAATATTGTTAAAATTCAAGCCACATCGGCAAATTCATCAGGTGATGTCCTCGAATGGGTCACTATGTTCCATAATGTGGCTCCTGACAGTTTCGTGGTACAGTCCTGTCGGACGCTGATGAATTTGTCTGGGATCTGCCTCTGTTCAGCCAGCAGTGGATGGATACCAAGTAGAATTAGATATCACTTAACCATCCGTCACCTCAAGGACAGTTTTGGTCGACTTTGAACGTGATAATGGGAAAACGCCTTACAAATGGACTGTTAGCAGTAGGATATTAGAAACAATGACATCACTTGGTAGAGTTGCGTACACTTGTAGTGCCAGAAACCAGCTTTCCCTCCCTCACTCCTCTTACTCTTCTCGCCGCTCCACTCCACTCACCCAAGGGTTATTGGTATAAATAGCACGGTATTTCATTACAATCATGTATTATGATGCCCGTTTTCATTTCTGTTTGAATCCTATATTATTAATCCTGCACACAGCCTGATTCACAATATGCCTCATAATGTTTTCATACGGATACTATATCCAGCGATATACATGTACTTGTATCGTTTTAAACCTACGGCTGTTATATCAAAAAAGAAATTCAGCAAAAGGGTCAGTCTGAATAGAACATTCCGTTAAGCAACGACACTCAGCCACTCTGGACTTCACGACTAGATGTACGTTCATTTATCATTGTTCTGATGTCGATCCCTGGCTATCTGAACCCTTTAAAAATATCGAAAAATAATCATGCTTGTCATATTTTCTTTTTACATTCCGCTGTAACTACTACAATTTTGATGAAATGTCGTATTCACGCATTACCGCGCGTCGCGCTTTGTTAAAATATTGACTACAGTATGTATTATAAGATATTAACTAAAACGCGACACGCGACAATGCGACAACGCGACATTTTGATGAAATGTCGCATTGTCGCATTGTCGCGCGTCGCGTTTTGTTAAAATATTGACTACAATGTGAATTATAAGATATTAACTAAAACGCGACACGCGACAATGCGACAACGCGACATTTTGATGAAATGTCGCATTGTCGCATTGTCGCGCGTCGCGTTTTGTTAAAATATTGACTACAGTATGTATTACAAGATATTAAGTAAAACGTAGTCTGTCGTACAGACCCTGAGGTATATATATCCAAGAGAGCCCAAGCAAGTCTAGAAAATGTGGCAAGTCTAGATTTTCATAGCTTCAGGGTCTGTACCAATCTGCTGAATTCATAGCCAGTATATGGTTAGTAATTATCAGTTGATCTCTAGCTGTCACTGGTGTTTAGTATAAATTCATGGGGAGGCTCCCCTACAGCTCCGCCATCGCCCCACACTTGGCTAAGACCTCGTGCCCTGTCCTCTCACCGCGAGGCAACATGTGTCGGGTTTTATTCAAGATTCCTGATCTTCCTCCCTGGAATTCTTCCCTCAACTCACAATGTCATCGGTAGACTAAGAACTACTCTCTCAAATGAACATATTTTACTGGGAAAAGGTCATAGTGAAAAAATAAGAATAACATAACTAGGATTGCCTCATGGGCAATACTGACGGTCTTCAGACTTCCTCCATACACCCTCCGAGGCTATCTTCACTTGAACAGTTTCTTTGGACGCCAGCTGGACCGTCCATTGCGGTAATTTTTACATTCATTTGGCACTGAGTCAACACTGCTGACACGACCACATAATTCACAAACTGCAGAAAAAGAAACTGGATGGCAAAGTCAGATATACAAAGTATTGGAAAGATTACAACCTGACATTTCCCATACACTGTTTTGTTTGTGGGTCATAGGTTCCAAATTGGGTAGGTCGATGCTCATGCTGTTGATCACCGGATTGTCTGGTCCAGATTCGATCATTTAGAGACCACAGCCATATAGGTGGAATAGTACTGAGTGCGGCGTAAAATTCAACTCACTCACTGTAACAAAATCGACTATTTCCTTAATCCTCATGTATTTCTGTGAACACTCACTGCTATGCCAGTGTAACGCAGGAATACGACTGAATGTGGCGTAAAGCAATATACAAACTAGTGGAAAGATTAGAATCTGACATTTCCATACCACTAATACTGCTGAGTGCGGCGCAAAGCAATATACAAACTAATAGTTTCCACATTGCGCAGATCGATGCTCATGCTGTTGATCACTAGCTGGAATAATGCTCAGTGCGACGTAAAACTCAACTCACTCACTTTTACACAATCGACTTTTTCCTTAACACTCATTTATTTCTGTGACCATTCATTGTTAACCCAGTGTAGTGCAGGTGAAGGGAAACTCGAGTTGTAATTTCAGTGTGCCAAAGCGGCGTTCAAAATAGATATCTGCCTGTCACAGCCGGACGGGAACATTTTGTTAAAACTTGAGTTGATTCAGGCTGGAAATGTACAAATGTTCTTTCCGTCGTAATTGTGACGTAAGTATTAATTTTTTACATAACCATAATGTGAAGCAAAGATGTTCGCCGTTCAATTAGCTACAGTTTGGTACCCTGAACGATGAAATCCAGTGTGTTTTCGCAGAGTTATGACATTTTAATGAACCCTGTGAAACGTTGACCAACTTTCAAGGGCGATAACTCCGAAGCTATGTAAGATATCACGATGCCTTGAACAAATTAAGCTTTCCAGTGTATGAGCTTTCTAATGGTGTAACAAATGGTGATTGTGCTATATGCCGTTCTGGAAAAGAAGGTTTTCAAAGACAGGCACTGGCAAAACGCGAAAATCGGCGAAAATTTCAGTTTTTTCAAAATAGCGGAAAATCTGTCACGGCGGCCAACTTCCACTGTGCTTTGAGTCGATGGAGAATGATGTTGTCTCCCTTGTGTGAAAATTTGGTGAATTTATCTCTTATAGGTTCCGAGATATTCAGGGTGAAAGATTTTTACATTTTGTGTTGTCTGCCCTTACCGGAAGACGGTAGAAGTTTTTTCCATTGTATCAATTTCAACATACAGGCTATCATCCCTGAAAGTTTGATCGAAATTCATCCTGTGGTTAGGTCAGGAGAGCTGGTACAAAATTCGTACAAATAATAATAAGAAGAAGAAAAAGAAAAATGTTCGGATAATAACAGTAGGTCTTCCAGACTTTCAGTCTGAAGACCTAATAAAATGGAGACTGAGACCTTCTTCACTAAGCCTTCTTCAGAAGCTAAGGGAATCTAGACTTGCCACATTTTCTAGACTTGCATGGGCTTTCTTGGATATATTTGCTTCAGCATCTGTACAACAGACTGGGTTTTTTTTATCTCAGTTCTTTTGCGACTTCAATTCCACAGGACAGGTACAAATCGATGGCAGTCTTTTCAAAGGGTTTTACAAGACGGCACAAAGTATCGTCGGTATGAGTGGCCTCGTGAACATTTTCTACACGCTGTGTGTGTTGAACATTTTCTGTTAACTGTTACTTGAAAAACATTTCAATCAAAGACATGGATGGCTCTCTTTTACTACTTTCAATAAACAGTTTTCTCCTGTACCATGCGATTTCAATCAAACTGCCGTATATATTGCAGACAGAATATTTTGATTTGACAGAAAAATTATATTTGATATCTTTGTTGGAGTTTTGGATACATCCAGTTTTCCAGCCATAGCATTAGTCTCAAGAGATGCTAACCCTGAGCTCTGTGTTTGCTACAGTTGATACTTCCCCAGAGCTGCTCACACCACACTGAGAGGGAGTAGGGGTCCGGCTGGGTAGGGTGATGTTGGGGGCAATAAAAAGTCCTGAAAATGAAGAAAGTCTCAGGACTCCATTTCATTATATTATTTTTTTTTTACCTATGAACGTTTTTCAGTAAAATATGTTCATTTCAGAGACTAGTTGTTAGTCTAACTAAAACGCGACGCGCGACAATGCGACAATGCGACATTTTGACGAAATGTCGCGTTGTCGCATTGTCGCGTGTCGCGTTTTAGTCATTAAGCTACAATACATACATTGGTCAAAATTTTAACAAAGCGCGACGCGCGACAATGCGACAACGCGACATTTCGTCAAAATGTCGCGTTGTCGCATTGTCGCGTGTCGCGTGTCGCGTTTTAGTCAATAAGTTATAATCCATACTGTGATCAATCTTTTAACAAAGCGCGACGCGCGACAATGCGACAACGCGACATTTCGTCAAAATGTCGCGTTGTCGCATTGTCGCGTGTCGCGTTTTAGTCAATATGTTATAATCCATACTGTGATCAATCTTTTAACAAAGCGCGACGCGCGACAATGCGACAACGCGACATTTCGTCAAAATGTCGCGTTGTCGCATTGTCGCGTGTCGCGTTTTATTAGTTACGGCGGAATCCAAACACTATCACAAGCATGAATATTTTTATATGCTTTTTAAGAGCTGAGATACCCGTGATTCGAACTCAGAACAATGATAAATGAACATCCATGTTGTGTTAGTGTGTGGGTTAAGGGTGCGTGGTTAATGGAATGCCGTATTCAAACTGTCCATTTTGCTGAAGAATATTATGATTCAGTAGGTGCATGTTTGAAACGATACAAGTATATAAGTATCGCTTGATCAAGTATCCATAAGAGAAAAGTATGAGATATATTGTGAATTATCTCATATCAGGGTTAATAAGACAGGATTCAAATAGAACTAAAAACAGACATGACAACACATTATTGTATTGAAATACCTTGCCAATTTGCGAAGCTTCCCAAACCTTGAGAGAGTGCAGCGGCGGAGTGGTGTGGAGCGAAGCGGAGAGGAGTGGGCTAGGGTGGAGTGGAGTGGAGTAGAACGGAGCGCCGGAGGAGTGAAGGAGGAGGAGGGTAGAGGAGAGGTGTGGTGTGGAATGGATTGGAGCGTCGCAGAGTAGGGGGAGGGAGGGAGGGAGAGTTGGTTTCTGGCACTTCAAGGGTACGCAACACTACCAAGCTATTTCATCGTTTCTAATAAACCATCCCTCCAAAAGAAACGCATAGGTGATTTGTATTTTTACAACTCTTCTGTTGCCAGGCGTCTGAATGTTAGTCGGAGCAAGATATAATGACTTGCAGCTCGTTGCAGCCAAACAGATGTAAGAAATCACCGCCCCTTTTCAGGCAGACCTAGAGTTACCACTGCAGCTCAAATAGGTACATGCGGGTACTACAGTTGCGTGATGGTACTCCCACGGGTGAGAGCACAACAGCCAGGGCACCTGGGCTTCAGAGGATGTCAGGTCAAACTGTACGGAACAGGCTGAAAGTGATTCGTTTGAGAACCAGAAAACAAGACGTCGGGGTCGTGCTACGTCGTCATCAACGTCTTCGCTGTCTCGAAGTATATTATATGCTTTATAGACATTACCTTCTTCTAAAGCACATGCACTCATTACTGATGTAAAATTCATGCACAAAAGTCTGTTTATGGACGAGTTATAAACTTTTCTCAACAGATTTCTCGTCTATGCGTTTACTTCTTGGGATAGTATATCACAATGATAACAGTCCATTTGTATGGCGTTTTCCCATTATCACGTTCAAACCGACCTAAACTGTCTTTGACGTGTCGGGTAGTTACGTGATATCTCATTCTACTCGGTATCCATCCACTGCTGGCTGAACAGAGGCAGATCTTGAACAAATTCATCAGCGTCGGACAGGACTGTACCATGAAACTGTGACAGGAGCCACATTATGGAACATAGTGACTCATTCGAGGACATGACCTGATGTTTCTGCCGATGTGGCTTGAATTTTAACAATATTTCAGTTTCTCACAACCTGTCATCTGGATATCGGCGAAATGTTCAAAGTGATTAATGCGTATGGTGCTGGGATTCGAACTTATGATAATAGTTGTCTGGTGTGATTAAAAGACTAACTCTACACAGCAAATGCCCCGCAACCGTGTGCCGTGATTACAATGACAAGTTGCGCAAATAATTGTCTTGCTGCTAAAACACACTTCATTGGGTAAATACATTTATATGTGAAATAATTTTCAAATCAACAATGAAGATTTGCATTAAGTTCAAGAAAAGCAGCCCAACTGCCATTTCGAACACTACTTCATTTTAAAAATCATTGGATGTAGCAAAAAGACCATTGAAGTATGAAATAGAGTTTAACTTTTCCTGCGCATGCGTACTATAATTGACTTTCTACGCATGCGCACCGGTAATCGAAAAGGGCGACAACGCGACAATGCGACAATGCGACATTTCAATATGTCGCATTGTCGCGTGTCGCGTTTTAGTAAATGTTTAGTTTTTTCTTTACACATCTTAGATAGGGCGACAATGCGACAACGCGACATATTTTGACCTTGAAAAGTGTCGCATTGTCGCGTGTCGCACTTTGGAGGAACAGAGAAAATGTTACTCAAAACGCGACACGCGACATCGCGACAATGCGACAAATGGGCGAAATGTCGCGTTGTCGCATTGTCGCATTGTCGCGCTTTGATTAATTTTCACCTCATTTTGCTTGTTTTTGAGAGGGCGACAACGCGACAATGCGACAACGCGACAATGTCCCTTCTCGGATTCCATATCATATTGTTTGATTTTGTCACTTCCTTGTCACCACACAGCGGGCCATATGAGCCGGATTTTGTTGACAAGACCAGTGTATTTCCCATACTTTTATATTCATCGAAATATTACACGTGTTATGCTGCATCCGATTAGGGCGTAGAGACAAGGGAGAACCAATATACGAATGGATCACTGAAAACAGACGACAGAAGGTCTACGCGGACACAACAAGATACGACAGTCAGATGGGACTTTAGTCTGCAGTGAAGATGTGCCGATGAATTTCACTATAAACAAGTAAATCGACTAAAGTGAAATTAAGGCTGCGAAATAATGTTACCTTGCCAATTGAACATGTATATCTCAGAATTTGAAAGAACTTAGGATCACAGCTGTTTATCAAACGATCCTCGTTTCAAATCGCTATAATATGTTTGCATTACGAAAAGGTATGCACATTTACTGAAACACCGAGCACAAGTAGGGTTGGTGTAAATTAACGCTCATCACATGCCGTACATGCATTTGTTTCGTTGTTCTATTTCACTTCCTTCCTTGTAATAGAACTAGTAATAGCGATTTGAATCTATGATCATTTTTTCACCTCAAAATGTTATCCAAAGTTGAATAAAAATCTGAGATTTAGATGTTCATTTGGCAACGTAAAACCAGATTCTCAGACCGCGATATAGGTGTTGTTGTTGCTACAATGTTGAAGTGGCAGTATTTATAATATTACTAACAAATATGGGTTTGTTCGTTCCAGAAACACCCGAGAAAGATAAACTGGACGTGATCTGTAGGAAGGTGTATCGGAGGGCATGCAGCCGCCAGACCCCTGTCACAACGTACCCACAGCGCCGGATAGAGGACGGGTTGGCCGAAAGGACCATGCACCTTAAGTACCGGACGCTGGGTTGTGACGCCGTGAGACCTCTGTCAGTTGCCCTGACGGTAAGTACACATATATTAATGTGCATTTTATAATGACCATGATTTAAATACATAAACATATGCTGAACAGCAAAACAAAATCTCATAAAAGTAAGCGTTCGTGTCTATGCCTTCCATTTAAAAACTTGCTCAAAATGATGCGTTTCTTTTGCTGTCAGTATATGTATGGCCGCGCAGATCTACAGAACGAGATCGGTGGTAGACTTTTTTTAAGGGTAGTCAAGCAATATTTCGGCGGTGAATATCAGACATGGGATACACACTAGAACCCCGGGTTACCTTCCTGCGCCATCACATGAAACAGGCCATGCTGGATGAAATAAATACACCCGCAGCACTGACAACAGGTTTAGCCTCGTCTTGAACATCGAAGACATGCCATGTCTTTAGGTGACATAATTATCACTTATGTCATCAATAGCGATAGTGGGGGTAGACTAGTGGATACGGTAAAGTGTCCGCTCTTCACTGTGATCATTCTCCGCATGGGTACAACGTGTAAGAAGGCCAATTCTGGTGTCCCCGCCTTGATATTGCTTGAATATTGCTAAAAGCGGTGTAAAACCGCACTTACTCATTTGCGATAGGGTTGTCCTGACAGAAGCACCAGCTTCTATTTTCACAGGTCGCACTGAGAAGACGATGCCATTCGTACGTGACATACTTCATTCTTGTTACACAGTAGATCGGTTCCTTCTCGAATGAAATGCATGTCAAACAGCAAACCAAACACTATTCACAAACGTTATTGTTAACCATTGTATTCCTGTAATGGAGTGTTGAGTGATAATAACGGTTTAATCCAACTAGTGGCTAAAGTCCCTTCTTGCGCAAAGTCATATTTTATACTATTAGTAAACCCTCATTAATCAGGGCTCGTATTTACATGTTTTAATTATCCAGGTGAACTGGGGCTGGGAGAAGTATTACACTTACATAGCGAATTACGTCACTGTTGGTTCTTGAGACTCCATGGCCTAGTTTAAAACAGATACCTCACTCACACACAATATACTCTCACCGACCCGAACCTCTGGTTCTTCCCCCGAAATTGCAGAGCACGAGCCACGGTAACAACAAGTATCCTTATTCTTGCCGCCTATAACTGCAGCTTGGATCGCCAGGTTTCATACATCTCCACATTATAAATCGACTGTTTTCACGCCGCCTTCATATATACTGAGCAGCAAAAGAAACGCAAATTTCGAAAGTATGCAGTCTCAAAAGTAAGCGTTCATATTCATTTCCTCTGTTTGAAAGCTTGGAAAAACAGAGTTGACTTTCTTTTGCTATTCAGTATAGTTGGTTGTGAATCACTAAACAGAATGATGTTACTGATGATGCTCACGCCACGTATTGGACTTTCTTTCAGAACAACCTGCGCGTTGAACGCCTGGATCTTCAATACGCAGACATGAAGGCTGAAGGCGTGAAGGATCTTGCCATGGCCCTGTCGGACAATATCACTGTGTCTTACCTGGTAGGTGTAAGGATCTGCACCGTTTGTAGATGCCACCTGTAAGTTAAACCTTTCATGCGTCAGTACAAAAGAATAATATGCTAATGTATGTTGTAAACTAATCTGCGTAAAGATCGAAAAAGGTTAATGCAAATATGTGAATGAAACGTTAATCCTGCTGAACTGAACTCCTCAAAGTTCAGATGGACTTCGTACTATGGCAATTACGACCGCCTTTCTGAAGGTAGAATGGGTCGTGTTTATGTATACGCTTCCCCAAAAGAAACGCAAATGTGACATTGGCATATTTTATTTCAATCATCGTTTATTTTGTTTAAATTATGATTCGACTTTGTGTACGACCCGAAAAGGTCCGGTTGGAATTAGCCTTTGTAAAGGGACAACCACGTAATCGGTTGGTCTGACTCGCTGACTTGGTTGACACATGTCATCGTATCGCAGTTGTGTAGATTAACGCTCATGCTGTTGATCAGTCGTTTATGGGGCAAATATGAACAAACCAACTCGACTCAAGTTCGGTTACAAAATAGTAGGTCTCTGATTACCACTGCAATACTGTATAGTGCACCCGAGAACCGAACTGTCAGAGCAAATGCTATTGCAAAGAGTGTGCCTGGTTTGGGAAGAGAGTTGGCGCGAACGAAATTCAACCCAGAAGGCACCATTTTGGCTGGAACGACTCAATGGCATGGGCGAGTTCAACTGCGCAACAACGTTCGAAACTTGAATCTAGCAACATGTTGCGTTCGATGACGAATCGCAGCTTCCGCTTCAGTACCACGAGGGAAGGTTGCGTTACGCCGAGACCTTTGTCGCCAAACTATGTAACTGCCACTTGGTACAAAGCACATCTTCCGATCCGATGGTTCCGATCATTGGTCGGCAGGGGGATTCTTTCCAGCAAGATGCTGACAGGTCTAACACAACACGAGCCACTATTAAATAATATCTTTAGAATCAGAGAGCATTGTGTTTCCATGACCTTCCTAATCGCCCGCCCACCACATCATCGAGGATTTGTTAAATGGCCTCTGCTGACACGCAGTTAAACGTCAGCCGGCGCCCAACACGTTAGATCAGCTCTCGCAGACTGTGCAGAATTCCACAAAATCGAATTCAAAGACATATTCATGTTTCTTTAGTATACTGTTAGCAAATTATACTTGCGAAAATACACATGTGCATTTCTTTTTGGAGCATATATCTTAGCCATGTCATGACCCTGCATTTAAACCAGGGAGTCTATTCGACTAAAGTGTTACATTTGTCCAGCCATCGTCCCTAAGGGCTCGGTGCTGGAAGTTGCCTTGGTGTTTTGTCATTTCTAAGACCCCTGTGGATTAGCCTGGTGGTTAAACGCGTTCGCTCGCTAAGTTCGACACGCTGAAAACCAGGGTTCGATTCCCTACATGGGTTCAATGTGTGAAGCCCTTTTCTATTGTTCCTCGTCGTGAGATTGCTGATATCACTCACTCCACGTTCAAATTCTTCACTCACAATTTAACACACTATAGACTAACATACCCTACTCCAAAGAGGTTAAACTACACTATCCCCATGGTCCCTAGTGTAGTGATCTACCCTCAGTTGTTGGCAATCTATAGCCCATTTTGTATATTGTATATTGCTCTATAGTTAAACTGATTTAGATTAAATTACTAGTGTTAAATGGATATCTGTGATATATACTGGTGGTTTTACTGTTCTTCGTCAGCAGGGTTTCAGTTTCTAATTTTCTTGATCTACAATGCGATTATTATTTGTTCTCGTCACGATATGGCTGCAATATTGCCGAAGTGACAAACATTAACTCGCTGACTTGGTCACTTAAAATACACTCACGTTTAAAAGGACATGTCTTTCATTACGAAGCAACCATGACATAAGTTCGTGTGCATTTATCACATGTCATGTCCAGATACAAATACATGCTAACGGTATAAGTGACATTCACACATGTGTAATTGTAATATAAACTCCGCTATCGTCATTTGCATGGAAACTACATTTAGCTTTTGTCTGAATGGTGTTATGCTCACTGGCACCAGTATTCTGTTCTGGTATCGTGACCCACAAGCACGCCCTTTCCATGCCAGTTGTGAAAGTTGCCATTAGGTCTGCAATATATGAGATCAGCAACTGTTCTTGTGGTGATGACAGAAACGCCTGAAACGGATATTGTTGTCTCTTGTGTTGCTTTCTTTTGACACAAGTCACGGCGCAAGAACTGGTATCAATAATTTATATACCTCCTGTAGGAGTGTAAGAATGGTAGGCGAGAACGAAATCAGCAAGTCAAAGTAGCCTATTTAGACAACTGCAACTCGATATACAGGCATACTTTGTTGTGATCGTTAGATTCGGGAATGTGCTACCTTCATTCATTAACTCACATGGGCTTATATCAAACACAGCACCATTGTTTTATTGAACAATTTGGAAACGTAATTTATATGTTTGTGTAGCATAATACATCATTTATCATCAGCAGAAACACAAAGCTCTGTCAGTGACAAATTATACCGAACATTTTGTGTACATGTCTTCCAAATCGTTATTACGGCTTCACTTTGAGAATTCATTATTATCCTCAGCCATCTCATAATATCGGCATATTGATTCATTAAACACATGACATATATGTGGTCATTATGGCGCTTGTGAGTTTCCATAGGTGTTTAATGTAACGTGAGATGGGATGAAATAAGGCTTAACGTCTCATTTAATAATAGTTTGTGATTGAGTTTAGTTTTACGCCGCACTCAGCAATGTTCGAGATATATGGCGGCGGTCTGTAAATAATCGAGTATGGACCAGACAATCCAGTGATCAACAGCACGAGCATCGATCTGCGTAATTGGGAACCGATGACGTGTGTCAACCAAATCAGCGAACCTGACCAACCGATCCCCTTTGTCGCCTCTTATGACAATCATAGTCGCCTTTTATGGCAAGCATGGGTTGCTGAAGGCCTATTCTACCCCGAGTCTTTCATAATACTGTTCGCTCATATGACGATGTGCATGCGTGTGTATGTGTGACTGCTTGTACTAGTCCAAACGTAAGCTGGTTTTACGGAGGTAGCTTACTGAGATGCCATGCAACAGTTAAGCATAAATACCCCCACTCACACACATTATACTGACACCGAGCCGACCACTCCTTGTTTTATTCACTGATGCCGAGCGCCAGGCAATGACCAACAAGAACCATGTTCTTTTGGCATGACGCGTTGGGGTATCGAACCGCTGTCAAGGCGGAGGCTCTAACCTCTATAACCAGGCTAATATTTTAAGTTGTTCAGTGGTCCCTCGGGGATCATGGGTTGAGGTACCCTCAATGTTTGTTTATGTTCCCTGAGCCTGATGGGCGAGGAGAACATAAGCAAACATCGAGGGCACCTCAACCCATGTTGCCCAAGGGACCAGTGAAGAACGTATTTATCATACCGAACACCTCAATGTTAATTTTGAACTGTTTGAAGCATGGGTATCGGACCGTACACTTCAGTCACCCTGTGTGAATCAAACGATTCGAATTTTGCATCTTGCTGTTTTTTCCCCCGCATGTATTGTCTTAGTAAAGTACCCGCGATGTACTTCCCCTTCTTAATATTCACATCATATTCAAAATTTATTAATTGGAAAGAGGGTCAAATTTGTACGTAGCCAGCGCTAGATTTTGCGGACGACACAAGAACAAGAGAGTTAGAGTTATCTCCCTTCTATCGATTTCCCTCGGCAAAATATCGGTAATTTCAGTGCATCATGCGTTCGTTAATGTTAATTGTTATCTGAGATAAGAAAAGTAACTACCACGAAGTACCGTGTTGCTTCTGGCTTGTACACCGGGTACATTGAAAATAATAGAAGAACGCTCAGCCAATCAGACAACGAAATTTATGTGTGAGGTGAGATAAAAACCCATGTCTGTTTATCACTTGAAATAATTCAAACATGTTACCCTTACCAGGATTCATTGCTCGTCAAAGATTGCACATTGTTGTCTCTTCCAGAATCTTGGAAACAATGACATCGGCACAGACGGAACAAAGTGGATAGCATATCTGCTTCTTAAGAACAAGCTGATAAAGCACCTGAATTTAGAAGGTATGTCAAATCACACGTTATCTACATTTTTATTTTTTGTTTTGCACATATCAGTGACTGTTTGACAATCCCGGATTACAAGTATGACAAACACTTTTCGTCTAGCCATCCCGACTGTACTTACTGCATGTCAGCATGAATGTGCAAATATGAATTGCGTTTTTTCTGTTCCCTGTACGCTACTTCAAGTGAGTGACTTTAGTTTTGCAGCAGGGCAGTGAATGCACAGACGACAAACACACGCTGCGGGTGTGAGCTATTGCCCGTGGAATCTTTACTTTTATGGTCGATAAGTCACCCCTGTGGGTGAGACTGGGGTGACGACAGAGCACAGCAACAATTTGTATCCCGAATACATCTGATTTGTCAAGTGTCTGTCAACTTGTCTGTGTGGTGACTTTGTGCAGAGTGCAGGCTATTAGACAAAAGATTTAACTTGGAGGTTTAGCTTGGCCAATCAGTTGATCACGTCATGGCTTGGGTTTGTTTAGGGCTTGAGGGACACATGACCCATTAAGTAGCCTACAGGTATACATATACAGAACAGAAAACATTACAATAATAAAATCCCTATGTACATAGTTGTGTCTGCCACAGTTTTACGCCGCTTTTAGCAATATTCCAGCAACATCACGGCAGTGGATACCAAAAATGGGCTTCACACATTGTGCCTATGCGGTAATTCGAACCCCGATCGTGGGATGCTAGGCTGCCCCACCGCTCTTCGGTACTTCACGGACACCTTCAAAACAGACGTCATTTCTATAGGATGGTAACGGCTATATCAGGATCATATCAGGCATAAAATCCATCGTGTACGTGTTGTATAGGGTTGATATTTGCGATCTTCTTGTGAAGTCTGTTTGTTCCGATGTACTGCACTTGAATCTTTGTCTGGCTTTAATGAACATCGGAATCAAAATCATTTCAATCAAATGAAACGGATATACGATAATATCAATTCCATGTCGGTGATATTTGTTAATTAGCATTACGGATTTGTATATTTCAGGAAACAAACTCACGGACAATGCCGCTCCCCACCTCGCTATGGTGCTGGAAGTAAGCCAACTGAATATTTGAATGAGTCAGAGCACAAATGTCGCTTAGAACAGTTTTTCAGTTTTAATGTGACATGTGGCCTTTCTAAGAGATTTTAGTTTACTAGTTACTACTTAACTTAGCCCTAGTCCAAATGGTTTGTAAAAGTTCTTGTTCAGACCAAACAATGGTTGACAAAATACACCTCCGTCTACGCAGTTGTATACGATGATATACATCAAGCAATTCAGCGAGCATGATCACCGGATGTCCTCGTTCTGATCGGCAAACAAGGACATCTGTTGATCAAATCCTACCTGGATTTTCAAGAGGATTGTTGCAGGACGGTTAATGCTATGTACATGGGAAACGTTAAGCACTTGACTGATACACATGTGCACTGGCAACTATCATGATCCCGATGAATGTCAGCATTGAACCCTGTACCAGATCGCTCGTGTAGCCAAGGGACGCAACCCATCAGAGTTCTTCAACACCGTTATCCTTATTATTTTTGTGGAATAATTGTAAATTTGTGAAAGTATATTTACATAAACGAAATTAAAGTCAGTGCATATAATTATGTTTAATTTGGGTTTGGTGATATTGGGTGTGGGATGATTAAGAGAAAGGAATTTATGAATTAATGGTCTCATACTTTTCAGCACAACACTAGCCTGAATATTTTAGATCTAAGCCACAACGAATTCTGCGACAATGGACCAAAACTTCTAGCAGCAGCTCTTGGTGGGTTCGCTGATGATAATATCTTACTATTTACTTCTTGTATGTCGGTAACATGATCCATACAGCGATATATTTAAAACAACTTATACGTCCTTGTCACTATACTGCATCGACGAAAATAGCACAACTTGTCTTAAACTGTGTTTAAGTCAAGATATAACAGTACTGATTGGTCATATTATAACAGAGCACTTCTCAACACTGTTCATTTTAATGATGATGGCAATGAGCTGTATGAACCCATGAGGGTATGTTAATGAAGAGATACTCTGGTGATATGCTGTTTTACGAGATAATGGTCAACCGACAGGTGTGATAAATATTTATCTGCGTCTTCTTCCAGGCCTTAACACAGGTTTAGAAACGTTTCGAATCAGCTGGAATCACGTCAGAGGGAAGGGGGCTGTGGCCATGTGCCAGAGTCTAAAGGTAGGTTCACATGAAGGTGGCATCCTGTAGGAAATAGTTGGTCAGTTAATCCTGCCCGGGCTATTTGCAAACAACGAAAGAAATAATATACTTCGGTAAATGTTTGATAGCACATGCCCCTACGATAATAGATACAGATCATAATAGTTGCTTGCATACTTGATACATCCCTGCAACGATGTCTGAATTAGGAGCCGATGGTAATAGATATTTAGAAAACAGTAAGATTGGTTCTCGGGAAATGAAAGGGTTCAAATCCACCACGGCATCATCTGAATTGGAAACACTGGAGGTTTGTGTCCTTCATGGACAGTTAATGTCGTGAATATTCAATTAGTCATGCCGACACAATTGTCACATAAGACTCCATACACAATTTAGTGATCAGGCCCCGATCTCGAAACAAACGTAAGCCTGAACTTTGATTTACTTAAATTTCAGAAAATTAATTTCCCAGAATGAACTGAAATCGATCTTAAACTCAAACATAGTACATGATTTGAGTTTGATGGAAACATTACATAAGTTGCTTGGGCATTTGTGTTTTAAAAATGTAGCTGAGTTGAAAATTCAGCTGTCACAAATTGTCTCAATTTGAAATTTGAGGAAAACTTAAGTGTGTTTCGAGAAGACTATCCTTAGATCAAATTTGTCCAATCTGTTGACATGACATTCGAAGGCGTCGCCGATACAATAATTGTAACATTGTAACATTGTAACATTGTAACATTTCACCATCAGTACAACGAAACCCTGAAACTGTTCGATGTCTCCATGAATGGATTCGGGTACGAAGGTTCGGTGGCCATGGCAGAGGCTCTGAAGGTCAACACGACCCTCAGAGAGCTGGATATGTCCTCCAACCGGATCACGTGGAGGGGAGCCCTCATCATATCCAGGGGTCTCAAAGATAATGTTGGCCTTGAGATACTGAGGGTAAGAGGAATTACGTTAATGTGGTACAAACAAAGCGTGTTTATAGTTCTTCTGCATAACCCACGATAAATATTATCATCCGAGGTATAATCGTAAGTTCAGAAGAAGTTGAGGGGAGACCAAGTCGATTTTTCTTCCCGGTTTTTGGACACAAAAATGTTGAGGTCTTTAGTATAAATTCCAAAGTTTTTGTTTTAATATGCAGTAGCGTCAAACAGAGGTAATTCACAGTGCAATTATCACGTGCAAGTCATACCTTCTGTTGGAAAATAGGTGAAATATGCTGCTCTATACTGCCAGATTTTAAGCATATATAAATATCTTATATACGTTTCTAAATGGTTAAAATTTTGAATATACCCTGAGTTTATTAGGCATGAGTCGTTATCGGTCTCCACTAATGGTGCTTTGTGTTTACATGTCGTTTTCATCCTGCAGCTTGGCAAGAACCCACTTTCGACTACTGGATGTATGGATATCACGGAGGCAATAACATATCCCGACTCCAAAGTAAAGTTCCTGGATCTAACGGTAAAATCTGACTGGAAACATGTGTTAAATGGTAAAACCTAACATAGCAAAATATTGACTCTGTAACTATGATGACGGACTCTTTATAATCAAATCCAGACCAGGCAATCCAGTGATGAATCGTAACAATTCGGTCCATAAGTCACTTCTTACTATAGGCAAAGGGTATTGCAAAGACCATCCCGTTATTCCCACAGCGCAAAAGGATATAAGCAGTTTTGAAACAACTGAAACCAAATTCATACACACAAATGTATACTTTGAACAGTACAGATTATTCCATGAGACCTTATCACCGAATAGGCCTTCAGCAACCCATGCTTGCAATAACGACTATGCTTGTCGTAAGAGGCGACTAACGGGATGGAACGGGTGGTTAGGCTCATTGGCGTGACTGACATGTCATCAGTTCCCAATTGATGCTCATGCTGCTGATCACTGGACTATCTGGTCCAGACTCGATTATTTTCAGACTGCCGTCATACAGCTGGAATAAGTGCGGCGTAAAACAAAACTCACTCCTCACCCCCTCACTGTACAAACAAGTTCATTCAAAACAGCCATTATCGGTCATCTTCTATTTGTACATTGTTACTGGAGGATTTTCACATTAAGCAGAATCGTTCACGACGAACTGCTCCGTACACAACTAGTTACGAAATCAGCGAAGGACCAATGGTCATATCAAGACCCACATGTGGACGTGCATGTTTATCTGAAAAGTCAGATATAGCAACCATAAGTCACAGGACTTATAACAATGTCCAGAATGTTGTCACTGCCTGAGTAATGTAGTGATTAGAGCGTCCACCTGGAGTGCGGAAGGTCGTGGGTTCGATCCCAGGCCGCGTCATACCAAAGGACGTGACGATATGGTATTTGTCGGTCCCTGCCGGACGCTCGGCATTAATGGGTACAACAAGGACTGGTCGGTTCCGAGTCAGTAAACTGTGTCAGAGTGGATTATTCATGTTTAACGCTGCCATGGAACATTATTTATGCTACAGAAAATGTAAGTCTATGGAAATTACACCAAGTGTCCGAATACTTTTTGCATTTCCCATCCAGAAACTACCTAAACTATTACCCTTGTCACGTTTCTAAACAATATAGGGACGATAACCCTTCCACCAAATGCTTCGCCATAATTCTGATCGGCATTAACCTTTCTGTCAACAGGGTGTCTCCATAATTGCCGAGAACGAGGTGTTAGCTGATGCTGTCAGAATGAGGAAGGAATTCAGGTTTCTGCACGGAGGGATAGTCAGTACCCCAGATAAATTTGGGGAGCGTATAGGTTAGACGAAACGATGATCATCAAGCTTACTTCACTTTCATTACAATAACATATGAGTTGACGTATAACACGTACTTGTTCAAGGGGACAGTTGAATGTTTTAACTATAGATTTAGAATGAGATTCCTGATTCGTTTGTTTTGGTGTATTAATATTAAGCGTGCTTCTAAAATACATTGCCACCATATAAGATGGTAGAAAGAGAATAAGCAATAAAATTAATTTAATACAAACACCCAAAACCCGAGGTCAGTTGACTCAAAAATCATGTATCGCGTTAGTAGAACACTGACTACACATACATTGGCGGATCAAGTGGGGTTCAGGGGGTTCGAACCCCCTCTTTTCAAAATTACTTATGATCACATTGAACATTTGTCTTGTTTTGGCGAAGCCACTGGGGGATTCAGGGGGTTCGAGCCCCCTGACCGCCACCCCTTTCACAATTCCTGGATCCGCCCATGACATCTATTGACTCGGGGTTCTGTACACTTTCGATATTAGGCTATCGATTACGTGATGTTTCACTGTGAAATCAGTTGACTCGAATTGTCATGCACTTCAGTTCTTCTATTAAAATTCTGTCCCTTAGTTGCGTCACCATCCACTGGAAGCTTTTTCTGTTACTATCATAGGGAACCCATGTTGACATGGATTAATTCTACATACATGTTGATGATCCCTCATTCCCAATCAGGCGATGGTAGTAATGATGCACTCATTGTCATTCGCAGCTCGGAAGAAGAGCCACATGGAGGTGTTGATGGAATACATGAGAAAGACGTGCATCAGACCAATGGAAATCATCCGAGACTACGACAAATCGGTTAACTTCAAAGTAGCTCAAGACAACTTTGTCGACAGACTTGTGGTAAGATCATTTTGTGTCCACTATTCTGTATCCTACCAACAACACGACAAGTGTTAATAACGACATCCAATTCATGACACACATCCATAAACAGAGAGAGAACAGTAACAATATACCATGGCAATGAATGACCTGTTGATGGAAGTCGTTTTCACGCCCATTGTCCAGACACAGACATTGTATCAACTTATGTAATTCCTCGAGTCATACAGGATCTTCTTGAATCACAAAGTCCTAATTCTAAATTGCGTGCGTGTTTTGTTTTTTTTTGGGTTTTTTTTGTTTTGTTTTTTTTTGTTTTGCTATTGTTTTTGTTGTGTTTTTTGTTGTTGGTGTTTTTTTTGTTTTCGGTTTGTTTGTTTTGTTGTTTGTTTTTTTCATGTTTGTTTTTTGTTTGTTTGTTTTTGTTGGGGGTTTTTTTTGTTTGTTTTGTTTGTTTTTTGTTTGGGGTTGTTCTGGTTTTTGTTAAATATTTGTAGTATTAAAATGGTATGTATATTTCAGCGTGCGAATGTGCCTCTTCACAAGTTTGAGATGCGACAACTAGCCAGGGCTATAACGGAAAATGAAAGGAGCGAAAATAAAGACAAGATCGACTACGTGTATGTATATCTTCGTCGGCTCCCTTTTTTGAAGGAGTAATAAATTTATATAGTGTGTGTGATGATAAAGACAGATATTTGTTGGGGCTTCATTAGACTGTTCGAGGTATCTTAGATTCGGTACAACCGAAAAACAATGAATAAAGAAGGAATGAGCGCTTGTGCACACAGCAATCTGTAACTCTGCGGCAATCGTACGTTCGACACAATGCTGTTTGTGTGTATATGGTGTATATGGTGTATATACTATTGGGAATTATTCCTAAAGTAGAAAGATCAAAGACTTTCCTGACTGCTACCACTTTTGAAAGCTATCAGCATCAGAACCAATAATGCTTCATTATTTTTCAGGAAACTAGTTGAGTCGGTCACTGAGCAGATATTAGAGGACAGAATCCGCATTAAAAGCGAAAAGCGCAAGATTCGAAAGACCAAACAGCACCACAAAAGAATTCTTGCAAGCGGACTGCCACAGGTACTGTATGACCGTGGCAATGGAACGGACAGCAAACAACGCACTTCCAGAACAAGCGGTTCCTCATCCGTGAGTGCAATAGACTTCAGCCAACTTGATCTTGGCACCATGTCCTATACTTCTCTACCTATTGTACCCGATGTCAGCAAGAACATCCAATCCCTTGAGAGTTCATTGATCTTTGCCCCAAAGAAGACCGTAAATACTCCTGCTCCAAAACCAAAGGCGATATCAATGTGTGCAGACCTTGGTGATCAAGGGAAAAAGAAGAAGAAAAAGAAGTCCAAATCAATTCGGAAAAAGAAGTCCAAGTCGAAAACACACGTAGAAACATGGATCTCGAAGTCAAATTGATGGCTTCAACAGCTTTCAAGAACTGGATTAAAAACGAAATGTGTACTTATGATCGTTCCATAAACATCTTATGGAAAACCAGTGTCACTGTGATGCCCTTTGGATCTCAAAACTATGCATTTGGAACTAGTGGAAATGTTGCTCGCACACTTCGGCAAGGTTCAATGTACATCCAACGTTTTAGTCCAATACTATTTACCAGGCGTTCTCTGCACAGTATTAATATTATGTTACTGCCTACAAGTATGTCACTGCAGGATCAGAGGGATAGGACTACAGTGAAGGATTGCCTTTTGACCCAGTTTTAGTATGTGTAAGTTCAAATTCCGGGTTTGACATTATCCAATCAGCCCAAGAACCTGGGCTTCATCAAAAGAGAATAATAACTTTTGTTACGTTCGGTAACTTTGTAAATGGAAAGTCGGAACGGAAACGTTTCTTTGATTACATCAACATAACATTCCCATTACATAAATGGTATACAGAACTGCTGGGTTGGCTTCCGTAGCATTTTGTGTTTGCTATCATTATCCTGTGCTTGAGTTGCATCAGCTAAACAGGAATCATACAAAGCATTACCATCTCATCAACTTGTTTCACTTACTTGAAGTACATGGGTCTGCAAACCAGTAATGATGAAAAGTCTTGGATTCGACCCCAGAGGTGTTACATCAGCTAAACAGGAATCATACAAAGCATTACCATCTCATCAACTTGTTTCACTTACTTGAAGTACATGGGTCTGCAAACCAGTAATGATGAAAAGTCTTGGATTCGACCCCAGAGGTGTTACATCAACTAAACAGGAATCTTACATAGCATTACCATCTCATCAACTTGTTTCACTTACTTGAAGTACATGGGCCTGCAAACCAGTAATGATGAAAAGTTTTGGATTCGACCCCAGAGGTGTTGCATCAGTTTAACAGGAATCTTACATATCATTACCATCTCATCAACTTGTTTCACTTACTTGAAGTACATGGGTCTGCAAACTAGTAATGATGATAAGTCTTGGATTCGAACCAAGAAGTACAAGATCAAGTGGTAAACATGGAGAACGGATCAACCAATGAATTAATAATGTACCTTCATGTAATCTTAATCGCTCTTTATGGCACAACATATACCTCTGCAACTGCAATGACTTTGTTAGCAATGGTGGGTGGTTGTGTGTTGGATATTTACACTGTTTTTGGATTACTGAAGTATTTTATTACCACACTCAGGTTACTATTATAGCTGACAGTTCTTGGATTTTCATTGCTTCAAACATGATATTTCCGCACTGAATTCGAATATGTGAATGCGATAATCTGTTTTTATTATTGAATAAAAGTGAACATCATCTAGGACCTTTCGCCATTCTGAGGACATGAACCATGATGATTTGCTCTCTGCATGAGAAATACAAATATGCTTGCCGGGAGATCTTCATGGGTATCTAAACAGGTAGGCGGTTTCCAAATGTAGATGTTATGTGCATGTATATAACCCCCGCTTACAGTCATCCGAATCGGCTGTTTACAAGCGTTGGGGAGTAGATTTCATTCTGTCATCTGCTAGCTGGTGTTATTTGTAAATGAGGGCAGTGGGTTAGACTGGGTTCTTCTCATGTCGAATATATAGCATGTCATATGGTGCCATCAGTCATGATAACGATGAAATATTACCACAAAAGGTATGAAACTATAAAGCCGTATGTCCTAAACCACTTCATTCCTAACCGTTACGTCAACGATCAGGGGCATAGCGTAGTCTTGTGGTTGAAGCGTTCGCTCGTCACGCCGAAGACCCAGGTTTGATTTCTCACATGTGTACAATGTTTCCTTCTCCATTTCTGGTGTCCTGAATGATATTGCTGGAATACTTCTAAAAGCATACTCGCGCTCGTTAAAGATGACGTGATATGTTGCACTATAAATGCTCTTTAACAGATCAGTATCACAAGAGACGGAATAGGAAATGGTAAGAATTTAGACGCCATAGAGAAATAAGTGTTGATACGATACTCATTTGAAGATACAGATGTACCTGGGGGTAGCATTAGTCAGTATAACGAAGAAAGAAGAAATCCATTGTTCACGCCTGTTTGTCACCATTCAGTGTAAATATTAATATCACGTACATTTCCATCTTTAAAGAAACTTAATACGTTATTCAACATACATTAAGGCTTCAAGTTTGCGTTAGGTTGGTCCAGTAAAATGACCGTATTATTATGGAAGAGTGGACAGTGTGTACTTGACCTTAATCCATTGTACAATGTCCAGAGAGTGTCAATAGGTAACCTGTATACCGGGTTATAGTATATCATGTAGGCCAATGTCGATGTCAATCTTCTTGTGTATTTAAGGATAACTTGAACTCCAGTCCATTAGGGAACGAACTTGGGAATTGTGATTGCGATTCCCATTTTGGCTACAATCCAGGTCACATTATTCGTTGCTCACAGAGTACAGTTGCAGAGAATCAAACCCAGGCGTGTTTAAGTGTGACGTGCGTATGTCATGTGATTTGAGTACCAAGCTGCAATTAATGTAAAACTTTTGCATGGAAAGGGCTGTAGAGTGATCTTATCCCTCTTTGTCTGGAACAGGATGGGCAACTATCTCTCAAAGGAATTTCATAACTAGACATATATAATGTTAGTGGATATTGTAGAGTGATCTTCAGTAACCCATGCTTTTAAGAGACCAAATATGATATCGAGTGGTCGGGCCGTTGACGTGTTTAACACATGTCATAGATTCCCAGTTGCGTAGATCGATCCTCATGCTGTTGATCACTGGAATATCTTTTTCTGCCTCGATTATTTACAGGCCGTCGCGATATAGCTGGAATATTGGTGAGTGCGGCGAGCAACATAACTCTCTCGCACATAAACGCACGCACGCATTTTTTAACACGACGTTTAATTCCATTTCACCGATACCAGGCGTACCGGTTTTAATAGTGCAGTTGTTAAAACACTAATGTGCATAGTTTATACAATTACGATATTTCGATAAATACATGTACCTCCCTCTACCCTTGCGTTATGCAGCACCATGAACATCAGCCCAAACACATCGGCCACGTCCGAGGTACAACAGTTTCCGTGGAACGTTATCCCTAGGGACTGTCTCAGAACAAACAAGGGATGTTTTTTCAATCGATACCAATATGTGTACTTTGAATAAAAACGAATTACGGAAAACAAACATGGTTTAACGATTTTTTCGTTTTGTTCAGTCTGTCAACACGGTTAGTCCTGCATGTGTCTGTGGTGAGTATTGATGTATTTGCATCTGTCCACAGACAATTTAGATGCATGGACATTCGATAATTCAATACATCGTTAATCAACACCTGTGTTGATTATACAGTGCCTGCATACTTCTCATGTACATACGGCCACGTTCAAGTATTAAAAGTTCAAACAACGTATTGATTATCTGACCACACTGAATGAACTATGTGAGTCTCGTATGCTCACTGAATTCATGACCCTTAAGCACATGTTGTTCGACATCAAAGTGTACCTAATGTGGCTTAACCAGAAAACAAACTTCTCGCCCGTGACCGCCTCTGAACGATAACCAGCGAGAATGACAAGTATTCCTGTGTAGTTTAGAGTCTTCCCAAAGGCATCAGGCCGGTAACGGAACAAAACGAGTGGATCTGTCAGGCTCACGGAAAAGGTTTTACACAGCAGGTACCTCTGAACCGGCGTATCAGATTCTGAATTCAAACTATCAAAATGGTAACTGTAAAGACTGATATAAATGCCGTATAGTTACTAAAACCACATTTTGTATACATTCAAACCATGTCATGTTTATTGTGACACCTTGCAAATATGGGAAGTATCCGGATAAAGAAATGCTTAGATTACCGATGGATGATTAGTAATCCTATGTTACATTAAATATACACGCCCATTCCATGATGGTCCGCTAGGAGAGGTTTGCAGATTAATGCGGATTCGCTGAGGCGAAATTTTCAGGTTGTACTCGGACTGATATTTCTTGGGATATAGACATTCACCAGAGTCGATCTGTATATAAACACGTTGTTTATCAGTATGATGAAGAACTACTCCCACAGCAATTCTTACGGAACATGCATTTGCTGTTACAATATCATTATATAGCTACATTTGAATGTTTTATTTATATACATTTCATTAGTGCAAGTAATGATGAACATGCAGACTAACAGATATCGGTCTGTTTGTCTGTTTGTTGGTTCTTTTGGCGAAATTCGACAGCAGCCATTTTCTTCTTGTTCATTCGTTGTCTTATATGAGACGCTTGGCCATAAGGACAGGCCGTAAATAGTCCAGGAGACAAGAGACCAACATACACACTGAGAATGTATTGATGTATTTAATGCAAAGAAACTGTTCGAAAAGACACGGGTTGGATGAACAATGTCGATAACAGGAAACAAAAAGACGAGTTTTACCCTTCTGAAACAAACACAATCACAGCGTCCGTACATACCATAACCGGAATTGCGTATGTTTCATGATATTTCCTGACGTTAGGCTCATATTTCGTACGGAGGTACACCTCCGAAACATATGCTCACCACATACTGTCATATGCATAAGCATCTGTTCCATGTATTCTGTGACCGCACTTGTAGACATGCCTATCATTATTACAACAGTCGGTATATATACTGTTCATCATAGGGTATGTCCAAAACATTACTTTTAACTGTAATAGGTGCTATAAATTCTTTTGAAAGTAGGGCTGGGAAATATGGACATATTCTTAATGGGTAAACATTTATATAGAATTGTGTATTTCAGGACTGGTAATAATGTGTATCATTCCAGAAAGCTGGGCTATGAATTTGGACTGTTTCCTATGGCAACACTATCATTAATAATACGAGAAAGTCACGTATTTGTTCACATACAAGATGCTGTGAGGTGTGAACATGAGACGAATGGTTCCTTTAATTAGTGCGATAACCTTGCATCAGAAGCTACACGGTGACCCAATCAGGTGAGAGTGTTCTAAGCAGGTCGTCCATGCTACATGTGTGCATCAGACTCGTCTTGTGTACCGGCCGACGACTTTATAAGTATTATTATCCCTTACAATAACTACATTCAGTCAATATTAACTCCTGATGCAATTAGCGTTTTGAGACTCCTCAAATTATATCTGATGACATACCAAGACAGGAAAGTTTCCTTCTTCGTGGCATGATGCTATAATGCTATAAATTATCGATACATTCACTAACAAGGTACGTCTATAAAACCATGGAACGTATAATCAATAATCGATTAGTTTTGTAGCTGTGAACTAATAATCTACTTATCGATATGCAAAGTGGTTTCCATATTAAGAAACTGATGTACCATTCATCATTTAGTGAGTTTAGACTCATTAGTCAAGATGCCAGACAGTCCAAATCGACTGGGCGGAATGTCGGGCACAAGGTAATCACTTTGCTCGGATACAGTATACAAAAACACACCAGATTCTCGATGACATAACACATACTACTTACTCACCCAGGACAAGTTTCTAATCAGTATCAGTTTCAAATCGGTATGTAAATAATTGCGTCTGGGCCAGATAATCCAGTGATCAACAGCATGAGCAACTGGGATACGTTGGCATGTGCCAACCAAGTCAGGCGCCTGACCATCCTATCCTCTTAATCTCCTCTGGGATTGCTTAACACAAGTTCCAATCGGAGCTTCAATGTTTCGACAACTAGGTGCCGGAAATGATCCATTAAAAAACAATAGACAGCATATTATGTCTATGTACTCTTGCTTTGCTTTGTTTTTGCATGCACGTGTAGTCCAGCGTGTAGTGCAGTTATCCACGTTAGTCAACCAGATCGGATTCAGCCTTTCGAAGGAACCCTCTTAAGATTGGATGGATTTCACAATCAGAATTGTGACAAGAGAGTCGTGTTGCTTTAAGTCATAATACTTCTACTAAATATGGGAAGAGGTTGACACGTGATCCTTTAATATGAACCAAGAGGCTATTTAGTCTTCGAAGTGAAAGGATAGTTTTTGTAAGTTATGTGCTAAGATATATGTTTGGAGCCCAGAAATTCCATTCACATTCTAATTGAAGAAATAAACTTGTATTGCATTACATTAATACTGTAAGCTTGTCTGCATCTTTCTATCAAATGACGAATGATTTACGAAAACGATATTCGCTCACTACACGTTGATAATTAAGAGGGGAGAAAATCGATAGATGCAGAACTAGCTTGAGAAGATGAAAACATTTCAGTTCCAGTGTTGGTTATAACGGTAAACAATGAGTGAGTGGGTGAGTTTAGTTTTACGCCGCACTCAGCAATATTCCAGTTATATGGCGGTGGTCTGTAAATAATCGAGTCTGAACCAGACAATCCAGTGATCAACAGCATGAGCATCGATCTGCTCAACTGGAAACCTTTTACGTGTGTCAACCAAGTCAGTGAGCCTGACCACCCGATCCCGTTAGTCGCATCTTACGACAAGCATAGTCGCCTTTTATGGCAAGCATGGGTTCCTGAAGGCCTATTCTACCTCGAGACCTTCACGGGTCTTGTAAGAGGAACTTTAAACGGGAGTGCTGGGTCCTTCATTGCCTACTAGCAGAGGGGAGAATGCTGGCTCTTCATATAGTTAATGAAATGACAAAATTGCAAATGTTCAGAAAGGGAACTGCTTCAAAAATTTGATACTTGGCTGATATGCATTGAGATAAATTCGGAAAAAACTGACTGTATTAGAGTTGATGCTGTTTTGGGACAGGTATGCCAGGCAAGAGTCGGTCAAAGTAGGGGCCGAATCAAAGATGATCGTCAACGGCGCAAGAAGTCAAGATTGTTGGTAAAAACACACCACTACCAAGGCACTGGGACAAAACAGCGGTCCTCTCAACAAGTCTAGCCTTGTCGCACATACAAGAGAAAGATGGCTTTCTATTGGTCCGGCCATGCTACCTGTTGGTAGGTCCGAGCCACACCAATGTACATTTGTATTTCTTAGGACGTCCTGACCTGTCTTAACAATAACTGTAAGAAGAGATTGAACGGGATAGAACGTGTAATGATTATATGAGTTACGATGCTCGTTTGTTCATAAACAGTTGTCAGTATATCTACCTCATCTGTGCCCAGTCCCCAGACATGATTACACGATGCCATTTAGAAAGTGGTCAAATGCAACATGTGTCATATTTGGGATTTCACTTTCTTAGTAAAGTACAAATTCTATAGCTAGTACTTTTTGGTTGAGTCTCATCCGGGATTCGAACTCGCACCCTCAGAGTCAGGCACCTAATCGCCAGCACACAAACTCAGCCGCTTAGCGCGCTCAGCCACCGCGACTTCCACAAAAATGAAAGTCGGACAACTGGTAGTCTAGACTGCGTACTTTGTGTACCCCTCTGATAAGTGTAAATTGGCACGGCTCCCACGGCCGAAAGCTATGACTACACGGTACCATTTAGAAAGTGGTCAAATGCAACATATGTCATATTTGGGGTTTCACATTCTTAGTAAAGTACAAATTCTAGTACTTTTGGGGTTGAGTCTCATCCGGGATTCGAACCCGCACTCTCAGAGTCCTGGATAGGACTCAACTCAACTCTTTCTTAACTCAACCAGCTCGTATTCAGACACCTCTTCCAGTTCGCACTACATTCTCACTCTGATTCTAGCGTGTGCAGTGGTAATAGCATACATGTCCTTGCTTGATTTCTGTAAGTACCCACACCATTCTTATTTCCGTTATCAGTTTCAAGATGTAAACATGGACATCACCATGCCTCCACAGAAAAATGACGGTGGACCAAGAAAGACATCCTATTTAATGAAGGGGTGATGCATTCAAGAACTTCATCAAACATGGGGGGGGGGGGGATTCTCAAGAAATTGTAGGACTCATGATCATTAAGGCGGAGATCCTGTGTCAGTTGATGGAATGTTCCAAAGCTGTTGGCCTTTCATGTTAAAGCCAGTTTCTCACCCAACATGTTCTCGTTCGTTTCCTCCTTTCTTGCTCTCGCAACCCATTGTACTCTTGTTCTGCTTCCAATAAAAAGTGCAGGAAATAAGCATTCAGCATGTTGACAGCTGCAAATTTGTTCGTGTTCCACAGGCAGAATTTTTATACCAAATGGAGAACATGTTTAAAACGCATGTCTATATACCCTATCGTGTCATGTCCTAATGCACACAGTGTTGACATAGTAAGACCTGTGTGAGACCTACATACATGCAGAACGAGTAGAACTTGATGTGAATCCATTGCGCTCTTTGAGATCCGAGTGGAAATGTACTACAAACAATTCACTTGGTATTGAGAATATTTGCACGGAACACCAAAGTAACTAAGAACCTTATGCGGTCGAATTTCGTCAGTCTGAGAACGGAGTTGACCTGGTGGTAACTGTGTACAAACGCGTTGCAACAGTACTGATGTCCAACTATATTATGTCTGCACATATCCCCATTAAGTTTAAAGTACGGCGATTCCGTTCGTCATATGGCAATCTTGTTTAAGGTGTGTTATCACTCCGTCCCATTTTAGAACATGTAGAACATTTGACAATGGGAATTGTCTTACTGAACTCATCTGAAACTCATCAAGTACATTCACACAATTAGGTGACAATCAGGATTTTGTCGGTCATTATATCTCGTAGACAGTTTGCAAATAAAACCGTCCCAAATCAGATCTCCATTACACCTGACAGCGTCTTATTAACACACTTTGGAAACAGGTCAAAACACTTCAATGTAATGTCAGAGAATGCTCCAGATTGTATACGCTTACAACGCGGCCATTAAATCCCAACGTCCAGAGTAGCTGAGTGAGTGAAGCGTTTTGACAATTAGTGTAGTTTCGATCCCCCAATATGTTATTTTAAAGCCTTTCTCAAGGATTCTCACGTTTAGTGAAGTCCTATATTATTATGTCCTCATTTTGTGCAGTTGATCCCGTCTACCGAATGTGATTTTCCTTGAAACAAGACACATGAAAGGTCATCAAAACATCGGAATTTCACAATGTCTGAAAATTCTAAAGGAATAAATCGGAATTTGATACACTTATATAAAACGTGTATTAATATGTAGGCAATGTACGATTGTTCAAAACCAGAATTAATCCATAAATGTACACCCTTCGATCATTCACATGCAAATCTGAATAAACACATGTACAGTCTTCGATTATGTAAAACCAGATCTAAACCCACAAATGTTTAACCTACAATATACGATGCCTGGAAGATGCATCCACTCCATGACTTGTATCTACGTGACAGTTGATTCAGCAAAAGTACACATAGCTGAAAATATAGCCAAGAGGTATTCTAAACACGCTAGTAAATATAACATCTTATGATCTAATGATAGCTGACTAAGATCAAGAATTAGCTCTGAAACGTAAAATGAAGAATCAAAAAGAAGTGGTTCTGAAACGTGGTATAAAGAATAAAAAAGAAGTACTGTTATCAATAAAACGTGTCATGTGTTTAAGGATATATTGCTGTTTTTTAAGAATATCGCAAAACTGGGAGTATATCATATGTACGGGCGTATTATAATACTGTTAGTTCAATGTATGTACCAAACAATCCCGTGAGGTCTGTAGATGAGACAAGACATTAAATGACAAGTTCCCACCAACATCCAACAGTCTAGAATATCACATTCAGCAAGTACACAACAAAGTGCATGTTTGGAAACAGTATCTGCAGCCAGTCATATTCCGTCACCAGTTGATCATGGTTGGAGCATTTGTGATGGTCAGCCTATCCCTTTTCTGGTGTTCTGATGTCGAGAGATTCTGCTCCCCGTGGATTGGTTGAACTGACATAGAGTAAATGCAATAAAGTCAGTATGAAAGCAGAGAGATCTATGTCAATGCAAATAGACTGATTTATTGTGCACAGAGACATGTCTTTTTGTATGGCAGGTGATTGTTGCCCGAAGAGCTTTGGCTTGTACATTCTGACATTATGTAACATATGATATGAAAGAAAGTGAAGAGGAGAGTTAATTGTAAGCTTCTGAATGTATCAAAAAGCGATTAAGTGTTATCTGACAGACCATTTCAATAGCTACAACAAGAGTTTAGACTCACCTATCGGCCGTGAAGCACAGTTTTCTAATACCTTGGATAATGTTATTTCATCAAATATTTTAGGAATGTGAAGTTTTTATTAACCATAACATTGAAATTTGGTTGGTTTTTTTTCTTATACTGTGTTAAACATGTGACACCAAATGAATTGTTATATATATCAGTACAAATTTAGTCCTCTGCTATGTATAAGTAGTAATGTCAGTCATTTTGAATTCTGGATAATTTGAAATAATTCCGTATAACATGCTGTCACTCTAGAAGTAAACAGGAAACAAAAACAACTGATTTTAGTTACAAGAACAATGTAAACTTTCAATAAATGAGCCACCGCCACACATTTCCATGAAAAGCTGGACACTCGCTAAAATCCCCTGTCTCAAAGAATAAGCTGTAAAACATATTACCACGACATGACCATACAAAATTACTTGTTTTGTGCCCAAGCCACCACTCTAGAAGAGACAAGTGTAGAAAAATATCAAAAGTATCAACATTGGATGTAAATGGACACATTCGGTGTTGTTTGTTATGTACATTTAACTGCCGAGAAGGCAACACACGACAATTCAAGATGGCGGTCAAAATCGCGGTCATTTTGATTATTTTCAAAAGCGAAAATATGTCAAAATATTTATACATCCTTTAGCAATACACAACAGTCAAAATGAAAGTGATCAGATTGATAGTAGTAAAACTAGCCATGAATAACTTTGAGATGTTGTCGGGCAGCAAACCAAATGTAATGAAAATGCTCACAAACCCCACCACATAAAATGGCCTGTGAAAAAAAAATGATACCACAATGTGAGACTTTTCATGAGCCAAAGACATCATACTAACTGCAAACAGTATCAAACCAAATCAGTACTGGGGAGGCTACGACATCAGATTTTTCAGCTGCCTCCTCCTGGACTACAACCATAAAATGTGTTGTTTTAAGCGGTCCGTCTTTTTGGAGGTCCATACCGTCCGAAGCATTTTTTCCTAAACTGTTGGTGATAACTTCATCAGACTTGGTACACATATCAAGCATGATAGATAGGTTTGCCATTTGGGGTTTAAACTCAGATATAATTTTTTGCGGTTTCCACCCAAATGTGCCTAAGGCTGTGGGTATGAGGATGTCACCTCGTTCGGAGCAGATTTCCATAAACTATACATAAACTATACATGCTTGCGAAATTTCACGTTTGTGACTGAAACTTGAAACGACGAGAAAGTACTCGAAGTCACGAAACATTAATCGAAGGAACGACAAAATAATTGAAATAGAAAATACTCGAAATTTCAAGTTTTTCACTGAAACTTGAAGCGACGAGAAAATTCTCGAAGCAACGAGAAATTAATCGAAGGGGCGAAAAATAATTGAAATAACGAGAAAATGCTCGAAATTTCATGTTTTTTTTAAAGAAACTTGAAGTAACGTGAAAATATTCGAAGTGACGAGAAATTAATCGAAGGAACGACAAAATTTCTGAAATAACGGGAAAATACTCGAAGCAACGAGTAAATAACGAGTAAGTAACGAGAATTGTCTTTGAAACAAATATTGTATACTACAAAAGTGGCAGCATTAGGCTTTCGTAGTTTCTTTACGTTTGGTTTGTTTGGGTTTTTTTAACTACACTCTATCATCAACTCCTATATGCGACAACTCCTTTGCTGAAATCTAAGAAAAATCCAGAAATATCCATGAGGTGACCATGAAATTAGGCAATTAATGTTTTATATTTATACCAGTACATTTCTGTCCGAACAGTTCTTCATCAATTAGTAATCATTAATGTCAACGATTTTCATCAACCGTGCGAAATAATGGTTGAAACTGTAAACTATCCAAATTATTCTAAATGGTATATCATATGGACAGTTCAATGTTGAGGGTCAGGATTCCCAGGTACAAGTGTTGGTGGTATGTGGTTTAATGCATGTGAATACGGCATGTCTGTAAGATGGCTGGTCCTTTTAAGATGTTGCTGTTTCTTGTTGGCATATGAGTTACAGAATTATGTCTTCATGGATATCTATGATAGTATATGAATAGCAGCGTCTCTCAGCTTTACTTACATTGTGTAGATGTTGCAGTGACATTTCATGTTGTATTTTATATTTTGTTTTATTTGTAATGTCAATAAAGAAACATACAAAGACATTTCTTGGTGTTATACAATTCTATGGACAACAGTATTTTCTTCCGGGTAGCCCAGATTAATCTGCATTTCGCGTGCATTTCATGTTTGAGAATCTTTGCCCACACGCACGGTAGATTTTGATTGGTTTATTGGGTGATCCGCTTCAATATGATCATACCTCGTGTCTCGTGGTTTTCACTGGATTCTGAGAGCTGATGATGCGAGGTAGTTTGAGAAGTCACAGGTTAGTTACATTTTGTTGTGAAATACATTCTACTAGTTTAGGGTGTATAATTTCATCAATATGTGTAAATTAAGTTTTAAACTATAAACGTTTATTATATATATGAAGAAAGTGATGAGAATACCAAGCGTGCAGTTGTAGATATATAAGGAGTAGTTTCCGAAATAATAACACAGCACAGATCTTCTCCTACATGTTTCAATCGTGTATCTTCAGGTAGAAATATATATTTGCAGTTAGAATGTGCAATTATGTTGCGCAAACACGGGTTAGGCTGTGCAGTACGTATATACATTTCATAGCACTTGTTACTGTCTATATTTTCTTTTCATCTCGTGTATGGGTGTCGAGCGTGTATGCTGTGCGCGCTATGGTGATGAGTGTTGATACTATGATATTCTCCTGCGTCTGCCTAGGTTTTTCTGTTTGATGATTGTGTTTCATTTTGTAGAAAAGTCATCTGACCACGGGTCACCGTCGGTCAAGTCACATCTAGGTGCAGCTTCGTCTTATAGATGGGTGAGCAGTTATTAACCATAAACGTAAACATGTGAAATATATTTTGTGGTATTAATTGTAACCAATATTGATGAGTTTATGCTTCAATCCCATTGCGGTCATATTTGTTAAAAAAGCAAAATATTATAGGAAAGTCGTGGTATAAAGGTATTTATTATTTTATCATTGTACTCTGCATATTCATGTGACCATGATTTACATGTAATCAGTTGTATCCCTTTTTTCTCATAAATGGTGCCAAGATGAATCTATGATATATACCCTTGCGATAATTAATTACATATTGTGATCATATTCATGCAATGTTTTCAGGGTATTTGTCTTGCCCTCTGAATAAACAAACGGATTCACACCAAACAGCTAGTCGGGAGTTTTATTTCACCGGCCAAGTAGCTGCGACATAGACACTAAATTAAATGTTTAATAATATACGTTCTCGATCTCATCAAGTCACATTAATCATATCACATACTAAGCACCACTGATTCTACGAATGCGATTCACTTGCATTTTTGTCTGAATGAGCAAGATATCATGGCTTGCAGCTGCCACGAGTTAGGGCACAACAGCCATGGACTTCAGAGGACATCCGGTCAAACGGTACCGGTTGAAAGAGATTGGTCAGAGAGCTAGGAAACCCGAATCGGTGATGTGCTGCGTCGTCACCATCGCGCTCAGCGTATCCACTTGGTTAAAGTCTGTTTCATGTATTTATGGACGAGTTATACATGTTTGAAAATACAATATTTTGGTAACAGATATCTCGTCTGTGCGTTTCTTTTTAAGTTATACATATGGATAGTGGAGTGCGTGAAAGTCATTTACAGTATAATCCATCACTGTGCTGAATGACTTGCATGGTAGAAACAGTTATCTGTGAAGTTTCTGTGATAAATATCGAGAAGTTCATTTTCCCCGTGTGTTTCACGCAGGAATTGTTATAGCACACTCGATTTGGGAACAGGTACAATCCCAACGAATTGAATCAACACAATATACTGAGCAAATGTATTTAGGACCACCGATCCATTTCACGAAGCAAATGACGTTTTCCTGGTTTGTTTTTTTAACAAAATTGTTGAATATCTAAAATGCCTGTCAATGCCAATCATCTATCTGTCTTCGTCTTAACTAAAGGTTAACGTGGAATATCAGTATCTTGTGCCTGAAATTGCAGTCTTATCATTCGGAGGAATATGCGGTGTTGTTTTTATGGGTAGAGTTGACTTTTCATCTGCTAAATATTAAAATTTATAGATAATAACTACATATAGTTAATTGTGTTTCATTTAACTTCTTAATATGTTAAAAGTTATCTGTTACTGAATGGTGGTGGCTAAATCACAGTAGCAAGGGGGAAATATTTTTATCCCATAATTTTGTTCCTATTTTTCTGTACGGGCTGATTTTCGTCCATAACTCCGCTGGTGATCGACCGGGAATACATGTCTTGGAAATTTATAAAACCGGTTCCAGAGAAATGGTTAGTATTCAAACAATATTACCAAATTTCTGTCATATTTTTATAATGGTCACCAAAATTGTGTCCAGAAAACTGAAAATACCTTTTGACATTGATAAGTCAGTGAGAAACATCTTTGTACACAAATTTGTCGGTTTGGGGATTACTCAGTACCAGACTCAGTAGATTCACCAGTGACTAAAAATATAAAATGCAGACAACTCACCAAAGATTACTCTTTTTATGACAGAGTATGGGAACAGTAAAAACCTGATATCGTATGTGTCAATTATTATACAAGACACAACAATGCTGGAAAATTAGGCGGACTTACTGATTTATGCTTTACTTATCACTCTCTGAATCAGTCTCGGTGTCTGAATCACTTGCAAGTCCTAAGTCAATCACTAGTCTGTCAATTTCCCTTCTACTGCGATTTCGCGTTGCCAGTAACCATCTTCAATTGTTTGAACATGTTTACAACATTCCGACCATTCTTTTGCACCGATTGCAGACATCCTTTCATTTATAGCAACTCTTAAGGAACTTTTTGTGAACTGCAAGTTTTGTGAAGCGACATAATTTTTCGCATCTGCCCAAATTAACTCAATCGGGTTTAGTTCTGCGTGGTATGGAGGGAGACGTAGTACATCATGACCATGTTGCTTCAACATCGTATCTACTCTGTAGACAGGGCCCGATTTGTTGGATTTTGCAAGAAACAATAGTTCGGCTTTAAGCATTTTCTCATCATATGAGATATTGTGCCTTTGTAGCCACGCTTTTATATCATCTTTTCAGTTGTCGGTTGTCGGACATTTGTCCACTTGCTTGCTATGATATGGTGTATTATCCATAACGATGACAGAGTGCAGTGGAAGGTTTAGGATCAACTTTTCCTGGAGCCATTTGGAAAAATTACCAAAGTTGATCTCGTCATGATAGTCTGCTGATTTGAGTTTGGAATCAAAGACAAGCAAAGCATTTGGAACAAAACCGTTTTCACCCCCTGCATGAACCACAATAAACCGAGGTTCGGTGCCAGACGGAGGTTGAACCCCATTTATTACGACTTCACTCTCAAGTTGCCAACACTTTGGGACAATGTGGTGTACATGCAACCATGTTTCATCGATAAATATTTTCTTCTCTGTATTTCTTTATTGCACGAAAGTATTGCAAACGCTTGGAAACAATGTCTTTACGTTCCATTAAAAGTTTACGGTTTGACTGCGTTTTTCGCCACCTAAACCCCATGTCTTTGAGATTTTTTCGAAAACTGTCCTTAGAACCCTTGTAGTTCAACTGGCACTTTGCCATATCATGCATCGTATCCAGAGTGGGTAGTTGTTTTCTTACGCCATATAAACTTTGTACAAATCGACGGACTGCACACCGGTCGAAATCATCAAGTTTGTAACTGCAGGTTTTGGGTTTGCGCAACTTGGTGGGACTGATAAATGTAGGTCCACTCGCACTCCTACCACCTTCTGCCTTAATTCGCTTTAAAGTTGCCGTTGAGAGTCCAGTGGCAAGGCTATTTTGTAAAAGAGATTCTGCTTTGGTTGCACAATTTCTGTCCATATACATGATAACATTGTATGCCATCTCCCTTGCCTGAGAATGAACTATTTGCCCATGTTTTCCTGACTTGGACATTTTTTACTACAACAATCTGTTTAACAGTATTGAGACAGGCGTAAAACAGTAGCGAGACTGGTGTTAATCAGTAGGGAGACAGGTGTTAATCAGTAGCGGTGTTGATTTCATGTCACGGTTAGCATGTACTGCACGTGCATAATCGTCAAGCTACCTGTAGCAGCCAAGTGTACTCGCCCAATTCGTTGTACCGCCTCTCTTGTCACAAATGCGTTTAGTGCGCAGGATCATCAAATATGTGTCTAGCAGTACATATATTTATTTCAATGTTTGCTAGCTGGATTATCATTAAAACGCATCCATCTTTGATCAGTATACTTCGAGTCGAGTGTATATTCGGTTTGCTCGTACCCATAGACATATATAACTTCATAACATTTCGAGTTATGTAAATATTATAATCATGATAAACAAGCCAATTTCATACAGATCAATCCATCCATACAAATCCCAAGGACATTATTCATATATGCCAATATATCTCACACAAAGTTAACACTAAAGGTTTGATACTATTGGCGATAAAACCCCAAACATGTATAAATCCGATTCAGAGCAAACAGTAAATGCTGTTTATCTACTATAGTCCTATATATGTAACCTATCCCAGCTGTGACCCGAGGTCTTTCCTCGGACATACACAGATCCAAACGTCGCTGATTATTTATAATACCCACAGCACTCAGCTGACCACTTATCTCCCTCATGGACATACATAATGATTTATGTTCAGACTGAACCAGTCCAGGACCAGATGTTGGACATACTATGTAAACACGGCATTAGTACAATGCAGTGCTCTCGTTAATATAACGTTAACGTTTCAAGCTACAGATCTGTTCAAACTATGCTGTTTCAATGTCCTTTGTTGACAGACTTTCTGTAAATGCAGGGGATATATTTTGCGGGGCCTATATACTGCTAGCCAAAGCCAATACATATGAGAAAAAAGAAATTGACATGCCTTGTTAACTAATATCTGAAGAACGCGGCAATACGCTATTGGTATCTCAGTACTTGAGTTTATTTGCCGACCTACAAAAGCCATAACATGCTGCCGGTCGATGAAAGGGTTATACAAGTTGATTCAGCTACAACGAAACACTTAGCACACATGTGGCCCAACCTTAAGCATGTGAGTTTGTCAAAAATTGCCTCTGTGAACCCAGCAGACAATGGGTACTTGGTGAGACTATTAGTACCTGGGGTAATAATGATCAGATTTTGCGCTCTGAGCATAATATCTAGCCTGGAAAAGGCGCGTTATAAATATTCTGAATATTATATACGCCGCCACGTCTTATAAAGTAATACAATATCCACAGTATCACTGTAAGTGTGTAATGTATACAAAACCCTGTCACTAATTATCCCTTGTACCCAGTCAGTCTATCACCACGACACAGGCAGATGATGGTGAAACTGAACTTCACCTTGACACCGTCTCATCTGGTACGCTAGTATCATTTTCAGCGTCACTTTTGTTGGTGGTTCGGGTATGATCAATGCTAAAAGACGTGAGAACAATTGAGCAGTTTTTAAACTCGACATGAAACGATATGATTGAAAGTTGTTCTTTTACTCTCTCATATGTTCCATTCTTGTGAAATCATACAACGGGTATTGAAGATTTCCAATTCGAAACGAATCTGTCGTTGCTATTTTTATACACTCGTCATACAAAATGTAAATTCTTCACGAGTTCAATAACGTGTCATATCATATCTCATAGTTACAGTCAACAGAAGTACATGTGCATTGAGCCATGTCCTTAAGTTACTTGCTTTCGATTTGAGTATAATCAATACTAACAGGCATATGAGCAGTTGATGAGTTTCTAAATTCGACATTAAGAGATATGACTAAATGCTATTCTTTACATCGCCCTTACGCCTTTACCTTTTGAAATCTGAACTGCATACAGTGGGCATTGTAGAATTCAAATTCGGCATGACTCTGTGTGCCACTAAATGCCACAAAATAATGTCATACAAAACGGTAAACTCGGTATACCAGTTCTATAACGTGCCATATGATATCTCACAATTTCAGTCAACAATAAGTATAATAATATGTAACTATAAGCATGTACTTAGAGTCAGTTTGTTGTTTGAGTATGATCAATACCAAACGACGCGTGAGCCATTCTTAAAATCGACATGAAACGATATGATTGAACGACATTCTTTAACTCGCTCGAATATGTTTTCTGGGGAAATGTATCACACACATCGGACATTGTACTCTTCAATGTCGGCATCAGTCTGTATTTGTTACTATGTTTATTTACATGTCATTCAAACTGTTCAAGAGCTCAATAATATACCATATGCGATCTCACAATTACAGTTGATGAAATTGATTTTCTTTGAGAAATGAGAGACACTCATGAACGCCAATACGCTGTTAACAGATGGCAGTATTTATGTCACACGTTTCTACCACGTGATGCTGTCTCAATCTACGACAACATGGATATCATTGTGAACTGGGTCACAATACGCCTCTGAACTGACCTAGGGAAAATCCTTGGGACCTCCGTGTCCATGAAGTGATTTAAACAATCCCTTGCTGAGTCATGCTGGCTTGTATAATGTTATCTTTATGTTCATCAATATATAAGCAGAATACTTCTACGAAATATTTATTCCAAAGGAACCGTCAAGCCGGAACAAGGCTTAGGGCTGGAGCAAAACTTTGACGCAATAAGGTAGGAACTGAATCATCTGTGCATATTTGCAGAAAAATAATTCCTCGCTGCAATCGTTTTTGGAAACGTCTATCGCGAATACGTGAAGTTTTGAAACTTGAATAATTATATCGCTCATGTAAATTTGTTAACCATATTTCAACACAGTACACATGTTGACAGTTATACATATTGACAAAGTGAAATTATGGTTTTAGAAAATGCACGAGTTTGCTTTGTACACTTAAGTTTCAAACCAGAGTAACGACCTTTGACTGAAATATTTCATAAATATCAGCTGTTTCCGTCCTAACAGTTTTTGGATTTTCGGGAGTTATTTTGAAATAATGTTGTCCAAAATTGTAAGTTGATTGAGACATTGTTCCTGCTGTAGTAAAATCATGTACCAAAGTGTATGCTTGACAGCAAACGACGCGACCCGTTATTCCATCCTTCAGCGGCGTCGCTCGGCATGAAATGTTTCGTATGTTTAGTTCTGTTTCGGTTTCGGATTTGCTTATTTTTAAGGTATCTTGGAATGAATAAAAACATCTCATTGACGATGTATGCAGGTATTGCTTACACTATCTACCTTTTGCAAGGATAATGCATTTTAATCATACGTTAATTGCACATTTTTCAATAGGAAATCGCTTTCGCGAAATGTAATAGAACTTGAAATGTGATGGTGTGCCAATTCCTTATCACAAATACTAAAGGAGATCAAAACGTTTTGAGAATACACTACCTAACGATTTGAAACAGCTACGCCGCTATGCCGCTACGCCGCTATGCCGCTATGCCGCTATGCCGCTAGTGATATTGCATATATTGGTCATTCATGAGAGACGTGTGAAAATTGTGCTACTGGAAGAGAGGTACGTTATTGATATCAAGGAGAATTTTAAAAGTTGTTTGTCGAGAACCTCTTCAAAATATTGATACCTTTTTATCTTTGAACGAAGGAATGGTTTTAAAGTTCATGATATGTTTACTATGTTGTGACGTTCCAACGAATGCGCGCATTATATATATATATCTTGTTTTGGTTTCCACCTTTCAGCAAGAACATGTCAGGCAACGGTAAATACAAAATCATTATCCTCCATGACAACAAGGAATGGTTCTCCTTCCTGAAGGAAGCATTCAAAGAATATGACGTCACAATGGAACAGTGGATCTCTGACGAAATAGACTTCGAAGTGACCTCTGAGCCACCCAAAAACGCTGTCTTTTACAACCGCTGCAGTCCATCTTCTTACATCAGAGGACATCGCCTCTCTCTGGATCAAGCAAGAGTCATAATACAGTGGTTGAGAAATCACAACCGAATTGTTGTCAATGGCGAGATGGCCATTGACGTTGAGGACAGCAAAGCCTACCAGTACGTCATGGCCAAAAAGTGTGGATTAAACGTACCAAAGACAATTTTCACATCCAGCCCAAATGCACAACTTATTGAAGAAAACTTTGGAAGGGACTCACCATTTGTTATAAAACCAAACCGAGGTGGAAGAGGTCTCGACGTGAGAAAGTTCGACAACCTGGCTGATTTCGAACACAACACGGAACCCCTTGCATCAACAACGGGTCTATACGTCATACAAAGTTTCATTCCGTTGACCAGCGGTCTCTTCCGGGCGGAGTTTGTCGGCAAAAAGTATCTCTACACCAGCAAGGCTACAGCTTGTGATGGTTTCAATTCCAACTTTTGCCCGTGCGAGGTACCTCGAGACAGGTTCAAAATTCTCCCCGAAGTGGAGGATCCATTTATTGAGAACTGTACCAACTTTTTTAGATCGACCGCCCTTGATAACGGTGCGATTGAGTACATTTACGACGCTAATGGTGTTCCATACGTCATCGACATCAACTGCAACACAGGTTACAACACCGAAGCGGAAGAGGAAGCTGGTTCCAGACGGGGCTACGTTGAAGTGGCTAAATACGTCTACAGCAAAGTGACCGAGCTACGGGAATCTCATGCGGAAAGGGAAAACGGCATCACACAAGAGGAGTAGGGTCTTCATGCCATCTGATCATGGGTCAAGATTATAATATGATGGACTGATGGGCGCACAACATTCAAATAAAATGTAAAACAAGCACTATAATGCTTTTTATTAAAATTTTTGGGTTGTTTTTTTTAAAAGCACCAAGGTGGTCGTAAATCAGTGAGGTTACCTGAGTGCAATGCTATATATATTTACAAATGGAGATGGAGAGAGAGGGGGGGGAGAGAGAAAGAGAGATATCATATTATCATTCATCTGCCCTATAAACCTTATCTTCTCTCAAAGGTGGCTTGAGATTTCTGGGTCATAGCCCGTCCTTTGTGTAGTTACTGACAACCATCATTGAGAAATATTTGGCACACTAAGCGAATGCCAGTTTAATTACAGATCATGTTCATGTGGATGTCATCCATTCTGTTTATGTAAGTAAGTATCACGTACAAAACTGTATGCCGGTACTTGTATTGCGAGGGGAGGATCCAGTCGGAGTGACAGGGGTACCCATTGCTCCGACTACTCTTCACTGGTCCCCGGTCAAGTACCTGGTCTACTGGGTTGATTAGGACTGAACTGATTAGGACAAACGAAACAAAGTACAAAACTGATATGGCATTTATTCATCAAGATTTAAAACATCGCCATATGAAGGAGCTTCGACAATACACCTGTTTGAGTACCATCAGCATTAAAATTGATTGACACGTCATCGGTACCTAGATGAGCAGAATAATGCTCATACGGTTGATCAGTGGATTGTCTGGTCCACTTACGATTATTTACAGACCGCCGTCATATAGCTGGAATATTGCTGAGTGCGGCATAACATTAAACTAACTCAGTCTTTGGAACCTCTGCATTTAATGTATGAGTGGGTTTCGTGTTACCTCACCTTTAGCAATATTCCAATGATATCACGGAAGGGACACCAGAAATGGACTCAATGTATCCATGGGGTTATGGAGTCGAACCCATTACTTTTATTATGAAATTGCATAGTTGGGAAACGAACTATCTTAGCAACCCAGTAAGTGAACATGATATTATTTTGCCAGTCTATTTAAGTGCAGGCGAGATCCAACGAGTGCCTTATCTTATATTACATATCAGGATACCCAAACAGCTGGGTGTATTCTCAGTGAACAGATGTTTGGAGTTGGTTTACTATTTCCTTCAGATTTTTGCTCTTGCGTCATTATTGCAAACGCTATCAACACATATATCATCAAACGTAGTTTATATTTCCAACCACAAAATCGAGTCGTGAAGACCCGTGTTAGAACTGACCTTCAGTAACTCATGCGTGCGGATGGGTCAGTCAACGGAACCAAGTGTGTGATATTGAGAAACTGTGGACTCGAAACATCGCGGAAAGTGTTCTGTTACCTCAAAAGACACAACTAGGAAACAGCAAACCCATTTATATAGTTAACTAAACGACCCGTGAATACCAAGGGTTACACTGCTCTTCAGCTACCCATGCTTGTCGTATGAGGCGACTAACGGGATCGGGTGGTCAGGCTCGTGAGTGGGAGAGTGACTTTAGTTTTACGCCGCACTCAGCAATACTCCAGCTATATGGCGGCGGTCTGTAAATAATCGAGTCTGGACCAGACAATCCAGTGATCAACAACATGAACATCGATCTACACAATCGCGACCCGATGACATGTGTCAACCAAGTCAGCGAGCCTGACCACCCGATCCCGTTAGTCGCCTCTTACGACATGCACAGTCGCCTTTTGTGACAAGCATGGGTTGCTGAAGGCCTATTCTACCCCGGGACCTTCACGGGTCGGTCAGGCTCGTTGATCTAGTTGGCACGTCATTGAACTAAATTAAAGAACAGATTAATAGCATGATTAATATATCTCATCGGAACCCAGTAGAATACTTCTTATGCTGTCGATGACTGGATTGTCCAGTCCAGACTCGGTCATTTACACACCACCGCTATATAGCTAGACTATTGCTCAGTGCGGCGTAAAACTAAACTCACTCACTCACTCAAACCGAAATAGATTCTAGTTTAACAGCCACTGTGACGTTGGCGAACAACTCCAAGTTTATATGTGTGAACATTTTCCAAAACAGTATTTTCCCAGTTCAATCCATTTAAGGTATTAACAAATCAATTACAGGGCAATGTCTGAAAGCGAGTTCTGGTGTCTCCCGCCGTGGCATTGATGAAATTTGCAAACCCACCCGACTTATTCAAAACAAATAGCATCAAAGATTTACAAATGCATTGATAAGTTGTGGCAAAGACGTTCCTTTGGTCTTCATTCCGGAATGGTCTAACTCAACATCTTATCAACTTTCAACATCTATCCAGATCTTATTTCATCTGCTACAACAATATTAGCTTTTCCTCTTCCATATTTCTCATCACTTACCATCATCGTAACACCCGACCTCCCAACTTCGCCCGAACATAACGTTCCGAATCAGAAAAGTAAAGGGAGGGCTGCAATGTTCACATAAGCATCAATTTACAATTTACGAACTGAACAAATACAGCGTGATCACCGATCAAATGGGGTGTCCCCAGTTTGCCAGCAGGTGTTGTTTAACTGGACTATGTTAGTCTCTTAAAACATCAGGTGATGCAATTTTCAGTTACCCCGAGCAAGTAAACGTGGTGCGCCTTACCACTAAGCTGACTTGGTGAACACACTTCAAGTGCACTGAAGCTAACCCGTGTGAGTAACTAAATTAAATGTCTAAATCATAGCATTATGGCAAACGCACTAATTCAGCTCACATCCATCCCGAATTCTCGAGGTGGTCACAGTTTACTATATGATGGAGACAAGTTCCGGGTGAAAAACCAGGACACGAGAAACTGTGCATTGGAAGTCTTGTAAGGCTGGATGCCCTGCAACAGTCAACACTGGCAACAATCTCATCACCACCTGCAGGAACATCATCCACGACCATGTCCCAATTCCTACGTAGCTGAAATCAGATGCCATCCTTGTCAACTTCAGAGAAATAGTCAAAGATGATTACAGACCAGTACCGAGTACCTACCAAGACGAAGTTGATACAGCAAAACTGTATCGATATTTTAGCAAAATTAATGATGAAATACCTGTCAATATGAAACATCTAGTCAGTAGTCTCATATATACCTCCTATAAATATCCAACCCCAAAATAATGGATGCATGTGATGTTGTGTATACAATGTGATATTTTGTAGTGATGTATGTTTGTAACATGGTGGTAGCGCTAGTGTTGCCTAATGATTGCATTTCATGATACTGTTGAGGAGATTAATGATGATGATAATATACCATTCAAAAAGCAGGAGAATTGGATTTACGAAATTGATAAATGCAAGATGCTAAGGAGGAAACATGTGATGAAGGAAATTAAAGAGAAATGTGGCAATCGTTTGCATTCCTTTGAAAACGTTTCATCAGTATGGATATATATTGGTTTTTCTTAGGCATCGGCTAGTTGTATTCTCGCAAAATGGGCCCCGTGAAGGTCCCGGGGTAGAATAGGCCTTCAGCAACCCATGCTTGCCATCGAAGGCGACTCAGCTTGTCGTAAAAGGCGACTAACGGGATCAGGTGGTCAGGCTCGCTGACTTGGTTGACACATGTCATCGGTTCCCAATTGCGCAGATTGATGCTCATGTTGTTGATCACTGGATTGTCTGGTCCAGACTGGATTATTTACAAACCGCCGCCTTATAGCTGGAATATTGCTGAGTGCGGCGTAAAACTAAACTCACTCACTCACTCTCGCAAAATGGAATCTCCTCAACGTTTTTGAATGGAACAATTGAATGATAGACGTCACGGTGTCAATTTTCTTGGTAGCGTAATCACCTCGGACCATATTACACAGGGAACAACTTGCCCTGCACGCTCATTTATGTATGTACTCTAATCCCAGATAATCCCCTGCTGGCTGCTGCCGATCAAATGAATGCACAAATATGCATAGAGAGAGAGAGAGAGAGAGAGAGAGAGAGAGAGAGAGAGAGAGACAGAGAGAGAGAGAGAATATGGAATAGAATAAATTGTCCCATTTTTTCTTATTTTCTCTTCATCGTCTGTTTCCTCCTTTTCTTCATCATTTGCATTTTATCAATCTTGTAAATCCAATATCCCCTACCTTTGTAAATATACACATTACTCAAGTTGTTCTCATCTCTTTATGGCTGCCATGTTCCCGATGCAATGCGAAATTTAACTCACTCATTAGGGAGAGAGAGGGGCGGAGAGTGTGTGTGACATTGATATTACACAGGTGTTTTACCTGTGGACGTTTAGAGATTTTTGGGTACTGCAGCACCAATCAAACTGTTTATCGGCGATCTGTTGATAATCAGAACTCCGAAGCAGAAATTCAAGTGATCATCGCTCTTCACCTCTGGGAGCATGGCATTGCCACAAACATAAGTGACATTATGTGTGTCGAGACTGAACTAACTTAAAGGACAGATGAATAACATGATTGATATATCTCCCAAATGTTTAATTCAAAACTCAAAGCTATATATATATACATTCATAGATGACATTAAACATGTACAAAAAACATGAAACATTTAAATAATATTATTGACAACCATATAAGTAATACATGTTCGGAAAAATATATAATATATGTCCCCCTATGTCTCGTCTCCTACCGCGAAAGAATTGGCGAAACAACTTGGTAGAAAATGCTAGTCCTAATGTGAATTCACGGCTATGATTGCACAAATACTGTGCTACATGGATCTGACTTGAGCAATACTCTGATCTTTGTCAAATTGACTCCAACATGTACACAAGGTAATAAGTTAAACTATAACACATAAAAATGACGTATGGCTGCTCCGTAAATTGAGGTGATTGAGGAAGATAGTTATCATGAAGTGAGATGCTTTTCAGTTTGCATTGAACAATGTAGATTTGTTTGTGTCGGTTTCTGTGGATACCTATTCTTGAACATCAACAATGAGTGGGGTAAGGTACTGGCTGTGGCGGATTCCAAAGGAGTAGTCGGGCTGCTTCTTCTTGTTGATCCACACCTGGGAAGAAAACATTCCACGTTATATATCGCTCACACACGGGAAAGAGTAAAGGAGCATTAAAAACGTTGACTGAGAGACTTCATAAAAGGGGCTTGTTGTAAAGACTGGGAAAGACATTCACGTGGGAGAGTTATACCCTTAACAAAATATTACTAAATGTAATCAAAAGATGGACACGTGAATATGAATTAGAAACTTCACCAACCCTTGATTTTATTAAGATTCTACTAACGGGATCGGGTGACCAAATTGACTGACTCTCTTAACGCACGCCATCGTTCCCAAGTGAGTAGATCGATGCTTATGCTGTTGATTGTTTATTCAAGGCTTGATCATTTACAGATAGACGTCATAGAAGCTTGGATATTGCTGAGTGCGGCGTTAAACCACAAACAACACGCCATAGAAGTGGCTTGTTGAAAAGACACTGAAGTTCACAAATTGTGAAGGACATTCGGGAGGGTGGGTGGTGGGTCCATAGATTGATGGGTCCAGAAAATGCACACTCCACATTCTCATTCATGTTACAAGCTAACCTTTGTTAAATATGCTCGCCTTCTTTGCAGCCAGGATTTGCTATTGGTATTAGATCCTTCATTAATTTTTCTCTGTCCACAATCTGAATGCCGGATTAATGTTTTAATGATTGATATATTGTGTCGTGTTGAAGATGAATACTTACATTCTGTGGTGAGTGAGCTCCTGGTCCTGGCTTCTTGGTGGTGTCTCCTGGCATGATATTTCTGCTGGTCATACTGTACAGAGGGGCCTTGTTCTTGAACGTGCTGGGTTCAGTAGTGTTGTAGGTGCCTGGTCCAGGGGCCTGAAGAGCAACAAAATAAGCAGCATGTAAGTATACGTCCATGATCAGGTGTCTTGCAGCATCGAGTAAGGCATGTGTCATTTACATTCAACACTTGGACATTTTACATCTTGCTCAAAAGTAACTATTTTATTTGTCGGGAAAGAAGTTGGATAGAATGGCTGGAAAAGCGTAATTGCATTTAGTTCTTGACTATCCGTACCAGATGAATTCATTAAACTTGTTTCTATAGCTGGGAATGAGTTATATGCAAAGGAACTAGTGTGACAGTTTACACGTTCACTCAGTATACATGTGAGCTGACATAGTTCAGAAGTTCACAGGTTACACAAACGAGGTTACATATATAAGGGCAATTCGGGCCACCAAAGTGGAAAGTTGGGGATTACTTCCTGCCATATGCAGTTCATTTATACGGACACAATTCAGTCCACGTGTGCCTACCCTGGCCAGATCCTCTGAAGATCCTCCAATGGTCTGTCGTCCAGAGAGACTGTAGCAGGCTGCCTGTTTCTTCCCACTCTGAACCGTCTTGCCGACCATGTTGGGCAACGTGTAGCTGTTGGCAGCTGGAAGTATTCAATCGAACAGCTTCACATATAGATACAATAGAGACACTCAAATATGTTCACACCTTCAGCCACTAGACTGCAATCGCTAGGTCTAAACACACCATTGTCTCCCCATCAACAGCAAAAACATTTGAATGGTACGAATTTGAACGATCTATTCAGATTCAAGGTCATGGAAACAGTATCAGTTTAATAACTTATCCAGTCTTAAAGTGTAATTAGTACTAACTAGAGAGTGTTTTAATTCATTAATGTATATGATAATTATATGTCTCCATTTCCTTGCATTTGGTATCCGTATACATTGTTTCAGAAATTCCATCGTTATTTCTTGTTATGATTCACTCATCATTTTCTTCATCAACTTCCGTGTCTCTCACCTGGATTGTTGTCCGTCCTTCTGTATCTGTGTCTCATTCCAAAACTGTAGGATGGATGACGGAACTTAGCGCTGGGACCCACTTGCTCTGGATTGTAAGCTCCTGGCCCGGGAGTCTTAAATGATTTGGCATCTTGCTGCCGAGCGTATAGGGAATAGTGGGGGGTACCATCCATACCATCGCGGTTGACCTGCGGGAATGAAGTCTCAGTGAGTGAGTGAGTGAGTGAGTGAGTGAGTGAGTGAGTGAGTGAGTGAGTGAGTGAGTGAGTGAGTGAGTGAGTGAGTGAGTGAGTGAGTGAGTGAGTGAGTGAGTGAGTGAGTGAGTGAGTGAGTGAGTCTAGTTCTACGCCACACTCAGCAATGTTTTAATTATATCGGGATGGTATCAATAGCAACATCAATAGCATCGACAAACGTAATTATGACACGATGACATGTGTCAACCAAGTCAGCGAGCCTGACCATCCGGCCCTTTTAGTCGCCTGTTACGACAAACATATGATGATTAATTCGTACCCGGGTTTCCATCGGTGATTGAAGTTTCAAGATACAGGTGGTGCACAGAATAAAATTTCAAGACATCCTTAGAGATACCATACACTTTCTGATGCTGGTTTCTTAGGTTTTCTATTTTCGCATTTTGTTTAAAACCATCTTTTACATATTTTTGTACTTGACGGACGCAATATTTATTGTTTGTTTGTAATCATATAGAACATTAAAATCTCTAATACAGCCTAAATTGTATTTATCTAAACTTGCTTTTAATGGTAATAGAACCACATTTGCCAAATATAGGATAGGTTTGCTCGACATATTGGTAAACAGAGGCAGAAAACTGTCAATCCCTAAATCTGAAAGATCTTGTCCCTTTTTGCAATTCTCCATGTGGAGATAAAATACATTTTAGCCTTGACTGTCCAGTTTATGATGATTTACGTTACAAGTATATCCCAGAATGATCTGTCCAAACCATCACTGATACCTTTTACTAGTATATTAACAACTAATAAAGAATCCACCTTTTGTAACTTAGCTCTCTATGTTAAATATGCATTTATTTGTCGCAACGAGCACTTACAATTGATCCTGTCCTAATGTGTATCCCTATAACATGTATTACAACTCTGTGTGTAACTCTCTTTCATAAGGACCGGCGGCCTAAAATACAATAAATGATTGTCTTATCTTGTCTGCTCTAGGTATGTCTTGTGGTAATACAGATATATGTTTCTCTTTGAGAACTTCTGGATGGACGAGGGTGGTGGATGGTTGGTCTTGGGTGGCTGACATGGGATCCTTACCTTGGTGTCTGGGTAGTAGCATGGGCCAGGGCTGCAGTCATCCCAAAATTTGCCATGACGGATTCCAAAAGAGTAGGAAGGCTGTTTGATGTGAGAACTGCGAGGATCATGGGCGTTCTGGCCAATCAGTTTGGGCAAGCCATAGGCTGGGCCGGGGCTTGTGTACATGGCAGCAATGGCTCCACGGGGCTTGGTTACGTTGTGTGCCATTGTAATGGAACCTAATAAACAAAACAGTCAAAAAGTATATTAGACTAAGGTAAAAGAAATGCAAGTCTGGACTAAATATGATTGCCAGTGTAATGCGACATCAGTACTATTATAATAGCTTGGGGCCTGTGTAACTGCAATTGCCAATTATATTTACCAAAGTTTTAAATATAATTAGTATTCGGTGTTTGAAGTAACATGACCTGCAATTGGACAACGTTATGATTATATGTTTGGACCTAAAAATGAATTTCTGTTCCCCGACATTGGGGGTATAATTGCTCAAGTACAAAAGCACTCAGGTATTTTGATTGTAACATCGTTACAAAGGCGTCAAACGTCGACGCAAGAATTAACTGCTCATACGCTGAAACAGATTCGGTTACACTCAAATGGAAAAGCTCGATTCTATACACATTCTAAACTTTTCAATAATTTCCAAATATCTAGCAAGCTGTGGATCACATTAACAAGAATACATATCTCAAAACAGGTTACACAAACGGATCAACAACACACAGCCAACGGTTCAACACTAATGATAACGAACCTTTCTTCGCAATGTTCAAGTATGCTAAAATGTCCAACGTACCAGGTTTTGATACTCAACAATGCCTTTGCCCAACTGTCCTCGCAATAGTTGTGAAGTAAGTGACAACTTATCTTGCTCTGAACAACCTTCAACTCGGCATATATAGTCACCCGTTAATTCCCTAAGCACCTTCAAAGCAACCAGTCCGCCGTCCCTGGCAACGTAATGCCGTGTCCTTATCAACTCATCCATAAGCCATAACGAATTATTAATCCTACATATGAGGTAAGTAGTTTACGTCACGTATACAGCAGCGAAGCTTATTAGATAACAGCTTAACAGAAGCCCTGACGCACAGATTCACTCCACGGCTAACACCTGTATATCTGAAGTGATGTTTGCAAGTTACTTCTCTGAGAGGCACTTGGACGTTTAAGCAGTTAGGAAAGAAAGATAACAACATGTGGATGAACAATAATATTTGTTTGATCGGCATTCTGGAAGATGGTGAGTTAAAAATTAAGCAAGCAACTTTATAAATGACAGCGTCTTGTTCATTGCACAGTGAGACGTTTCGATGTAGATTCTTACACTATTTTCAAGCTAAAGGGGCTTCCATCTATGTATGTCGTAATGCCGTTCTATGCAATAAACAAGAAGTTGTCATCCACAAAGTTGCATGCTTCGTTTTTGAACAAAAACAACATATGGTTGTCATTGAAATAAATTTTGAAGAAGCTGTTCTTTCAAGTCTTGTTATCTTTCCTTCTTTGTTGTTTTTGAGCAGTAGACGGACCAGGACTGCGGGTCATGAAAGAAAGCTCACATTTACACATATGTTATCTAATCATCTGTATTCTGATATTTTATATTATGCTTGATAAGCAAGTGATTGTGCTGCTTCTGTTTGATTTTGCTTCTCTTAGCTTAATACCGAGTCTTTATGTAGTCTTATTAAAATCGTCCAAGGTGTTGTTTAACAGCGCATTATACAAAGAATTAGTTCAAGCCATTGATTGACGTCTTGAACATCGAACTATATATTTTGAATGCGATGAAAATCAGACGCCAAGTTTTAGTAAGCCTGACCATCTGATCCTCTCAGTCATTGCGAGAACCGTGAAGGTCCGGGATAGAATAGGTCTCAGTAACACATGCTACAAAAGGCGACTATGCTTGTCGTAAGAGGCGACTAACCGGATCGCGTGGTCAGGCTCGTTGACTTGGTTGACATATGTCATCCGTTCCCAGTTGCTCCTAATGGTTCGATGCTCATGCTGTTGATCACTCGATTATTTACAGACCCCCCGCCATATAGCTGGACTATTGCTGAGTGCGAAGTAAAACTAAACTTACTCATTCACTTATTGCGAGCAGCAAGGGATAGCGAACATAGTTCTAATCCTTATAGTAACGGGGCCGTAACTACAAACGTGGTTCTGTGTGGAGGGTTAACTGCTTGTTGTATTGCTGATTTGTTCCTTTGTGCATTTACAGACATGCATGAACACAACCATGAATATAGATAAACGGTAGGTTGCTGCTACAGAATTGCCTAATGTATCATTCCTCCCTATACGAACAAAGTTAAAGCGGCCATTGAGCCCCTAATATACACCTGGGCCTCACCCCACCAGTGCTAATCAGTTTCCGCTAAGTACCTAATCGATTAAGGTGCGACCAAGCGAACGCTACAAACTATAGCCTACCCTCTGAACGCCAAGACCAGGAGTACTCGTGTTTAGGGTTATGTCCGAATAACTTACCAAGCTTTAGTACTAAGTCTTAACTGACACCGATTGGAGTTTGCTTGCATTGTTTGCTCATCTATTTATGTGTTTATTTCTTTGTTTGTTCATTATTGTGGGTTTTTTTCTTAAAGTACTGACGGAAATAGTAAAACACAGGATTTTTTTACATTTATCTCTACAACTTATGTAGTTGATATGTGAAAGTGTGAAATATATGTTCGGCCTAATTACAGTCTCAGTGGTAGGGAGACAGGAAAAGTGGAAAAAGAGTGAATGTACTATGGAAGGATTAGTGAAATGAACAATGCGGGGTTTTTATGTCCAAAGACACTTATTTGGAACAGACCGTGGCTTTGTGCAAATTAGTGTGCGATGATATTGTATTAAAATGACACCTTTTGAATGCCCATTTTGAAGTTCGACTTGGCTTCATTACAAATTATACCTGACATGAAAAATAATAACTTTCAAACTATTAAAGATGCAGTTACCATTGAGTTTCACTGTCACCAGTTGTTACTCTTTAATGCAGCTTTTATTACAATTTACCGCAGTTCTGTTATTACAATTGCCCGCACGTTTTATTACAATTTACAGCGGTGTTTACAGTTTATTACATTTTAGCGCTACCGCGTTATTACAGTTTATGTGTCAACAAACTTCGAATTCCAAGAAGATATTCAAGCATATCTGAGCATACGTTGTTCCCATATACAAACGAGAGAGAAGAATATTCAGGGAAGACCATATACTATAGGACACGCTAGATTCCCATGATTCGAATCCCTGTTCAACCCGAATGTGTTTCTATGTACTCATTTCTCACATTGAGCAGTCTCATGACATTCCATCATCGCATAAGTGGAATATGAAAGTAGCGTTACTCACTCACTCACTCACTCACTCACTCAAGACATGACCATTTTTCGTCGCCCTGTCGGAAGGCTGGACGTTTGCAGAAACACGTGGCTCGAATACCTCCCACACATGCTTGTTTGTTATTAAACGCCTCCGCAAATACGGACAAGACAAACCAGTGATCAAAAGCTGAGTGCTGACGACCTATTCTAAATCAGATCCTCACGGGTTATCCTACGTATGGCTAGTGTGTGTAGATTGTAGTAACTCTGTGTGGTCATTAGTTTCCACTATGCTTGACTGTGCTGTGAAACACTAAAATACACATACAATGGAACAATGTTAGCATTAGGAAACAAGTACCAAGCTAACACAAAGCTAGGCCTCATTTCTGCGATTTCCATCCGGCACCATACAGTCTGATGTGTGTTGACAGAATGAAAGAAGAAGAAACTAAAGAACATATTTTACTGTATTTATTCTCAATGTTGCATTGATCAGAATGAACGATACAGGGACTTTCACACATGTCTCTCATAAACTGTTCAACTGAGGCTTCATATTAATTCATCACATTACGATTTATTATAATTTACTGTCTGTTACCAAAGTGCCTATGAATAGCTTTATGTTCATCGTGAGAACACTAGTTCTTACACATCCCCTTGTATTGGCTGTTATATCGTTTGTTCTTATGCGTGATTTAACTGTCTAGATAAACAAATAAATCGGAGATGAAACAAAACATTTAACTTACAAGGCATGTTGTCATTTGCTTTGTGTTCACCCCGCACCCTGTCACCCGTCTTCCCACACCTTGTCACCCGTCTTTCCCATCCCACACCCGTCACACGTCATCCCCGTCATACACCCCATCACCATCCTCCCAAACCTGTCATCCATCATCCCCGTCACCCGTCTCCCCATCCCACACCCTGTCACCCGTCTTCCCACACCCCGTCACCCGTCTTCCCCATCCCACAGCCCGTCATCCGTCTTCCCACACCCTGTCACCCGTCATCCCCGTCCTCGCCATCCCACACCCGTCACCCGTCTTCCCCATCCCACAGTTTGTCACCCGCCTTCCCCGTCACCCGTCTTCCCACACCATGTTACCCGTCATCCCCGTCACCCGTCTTCGCCATCCCACACCCATCACCGGTCATCCCTATCCCACACCTTTTCACCCGTCTTCACCACCCCACACCTTGTCACCCGTCTTCCAACACCCCGTCACCCGTCTTCCCCATCCCACACCTTGTCACCCGTCTTCCCACACCCTTTCACCCGTCATCCCCGTCAGTGTCTTCCCCATCCCACACCTTGTCACCCGTCTTCCCATTCCACACCCTGTCACCCGTCTTCCCACACCCCGTCACCCGTCTTCCCTATCCCACAGCCCGTCATCCGTCTTCCCACACCAGTCACCCGTCTTCCCCATCCCACAGCTTGTCACCCGCCTTCCCCGTCACCCGTCTTCCCACACCATGTCACCCGTCATCCCCGTCACCCGTCTTCGCCATCCCACACCCATCACCGGTCATTCCTATCCCACACCTTTTCACCCGTCTTCCCCACCCCACACCTTGTCACCCGTCTTCCAACATCCCGTCACCCGTCTTCCCATCCCACACCCTGTCACCCGTCTTCCCCATCCCACACCTTGTCACCCGACTTCCCCATCACCCGTCTTTCCCATCCCACACCCCGTCACTCGTCTTCCCACATCCTGTCACCCGTCATCCCCGTCACCCGTCTTCCCCATCACACACCCGTCACCCGTCTTCCCACACGCTGTCACCCGTCATCCCCGTCACCCGTCTTCCCCATCCCACACCGTCACCTGTCTTTCCCATCCCACACCTTGTCACACGTCATCCTAGTCACCCGTCTTCCCCATCCCTCACCCCGTCACCCGTCTTCCCACACCCTGTCACCCGTCATCCCCGTCACCCGTTTTCCCCATCCCACACCTGTCACCCGTCTTCCCACACCCTGTCACCCGTCATCCCCGTCACCCGTCTTCCCCATCCCACACCCTGTCACCCGTCTTCCCCATCCCACACCTTGTCACCCGTCTTCCCCATCACCCGTCTTTCCCATCCCACACCCGTCACCCGTCTTCCCACACGCTGTCACACGTCATCCCCGTCACCCGTCTTCCCCATCCCTCACCCATTCACCCGTCTTCCCCATCCCTCACATGTCTTCCCACATTCTGTAACCCGTCATCCCCGTCACCCGTCTTTCCCATCCCACACCCCATCACCCGTCTTCCCGCACCTTGTCACCCGTCTTCCCACACCCGTCATCCCCGTTGCTCGTCTTCCCATCCCACACCCCGTCACCCGTCTTCCCTATCCCACGCCCCGTCACCCGTCTTCCCCATCCCACACCCCGTCACCCGTCTTCCCTATCCCACAACCCGTCACCCGTCTTCCCATCCCACACCCCGTCACCCGTCTTCCCTATCCCACGCCCCATCACCCGCCTTCCCATCCCACACCTTGTCACCCGTCTTCCCACACCCGTCACCCGTCTTCGCCATCCTACACCCGTCACCCGTCTTCGCCATCCCACACCTTGTCACCCGTATCAGCCATCCCATACCTTGTCACCCATCTTCCCACCCCCGTCACCCATCTTCCCATCTCACACCCCCGTCACCCGTCTTCCCATGCCACACCCCATCTCCCGTCTTCACACACCACGTCACCCGACTTCCCCATTCCACATCCCGTCACCCGTCTTTCTATACCCTCGTCACTCGTCACCCCCGTCTCCCGTCATCTCCATCCCCCTCACCCGTCTTCCCCATCCACACTCGACACCTGTCTCCCTTCTCATCACTCCCCTTCCCTAACTCTGTTACCCACTCAATCTCCAACCCACTCATTTGCCCGTATCACTAGGCCTGGGTCCCGCTGTACAAAGCGATCTTCACGTTCAGGTGACGGTAACTTTCATACCTTAGGGCTATGGTTGTTTTGTACGACACCTAGGAGATTTAGATCTCGAAAGGGGAACCAAAGCAAATGACAACAGAAACAACCTGTTTTGTTTCCAACTCAGACATGCCTGATTAATCACTTACTACCTGTCTAAGGTAGTGAACGTCATCAAACTCAAGTTTCATGGGCCATTATCAGTTTTTCACAAACAGTAAGGTGGGTGCATGTCCGCTGGACACGGAGCACCATGTTGACATCTTTATTTGTCTGAAGGTGCTCAAGCCGGCTTGGTCATTGCTGCTTCTTCTCACCGTGTACTGAAACAGTTGCGTGAACGGAACACTGTTATTCCTTGGAAATAGACAAATAGAATTCCCAAACTATTCATTACACTATACCTCACAATTATGTTTCCATGAAGTTTCATGTCTCTAAGCCAAAGTTACTGGTTATTGAACGTGAGTTAGTGGAATTAAACAAACTGTTGGTCGTCTTCAGTAAGAATTGCACGTACTGCTAATGAGAATTTTGATCATGCTACATGCTACTAACCTTCGAAGTTCTTGTTTTCGAGATAAGCATTTGCGATTCACTTCGTTGCAACATCCTGAACAGCATTATGAGTCATCTGCTTCTTGATTGGGATGTACAGCGACAGAGATCTCCTGTTGAATGAAGGACTCTCAGTTCCATCTGGCGTTTGGCTCCTAGCGACTCCAGCACTTCACCCAGCGTCTAATCATTATCCACTGACGGAGAAAACAAAAGGAAATCAAACTTGTGTCAATACTCGCGCATGAGAAGAATAGAATGATTCAATGCGGTTACAGGATTAACATGTACTTGAGAGGGAAACACACATGACAAGGTACACTTTAGATATGAACACATGACAGCGTGTCGGGAAAATAATCGACATGACTGACATCAAACATCTGTGAAGATTCGGGTGAGAATTAATTTTCAGCAACATATGTATTTCGATTTTAAGAATCGCCGCTGGGTGGCCAGGTTGGATGGATTGGTTGACAAATGTCTAGATCGATGTCCATGCTGTTAATCACAGCATTGTCTGGTCCTGAATCGACTCCAGTGAGCGGCAATCGACAACAAACAACCCAACAAACGTTTCCATTACTCAGTAGTTCCTAGCCAAGTTGAGATTGTGTTGAGTTGAGTATTATGTCGAATCGGCATTATTTCAGCCACGTATACCTGGCGACCAGAGCAAGTCTGCATTCATACACTTTTACAGTAAGTTTAAATGAGTTGGTTTGTTTTATTCATTACATAATTACTTCTAACCAAAAAACGTCATAGCACCAAATTAAAAAACGAGCAATCAGTCATTAACATTACATTCTTACAATTTATGATACAGATCAAAATCTCAAGTAGTCTATAATGAGATGCCCGAAACGCGATGAAACAGATCTTTCTGATTTGAGGACAAGTGAAGCATGAGGGTTGAAAACCTCAATAAGGAAAGGATTGTCCGCCGTGCAGCGGAGAAACGGAGTTGACATAGCATACCCGACTGGTCACATTGCAAATCACATGCACTAAGCCTTGCAATGACTGCACTGGGATCACGCTAGTAACTCACTGTCGGTTTCTTGGAGGGTCCCAGTGCAGAACACCGTACACATTAGATTTCCACGAGCCACTTGGAAGAGGCCGATGTGGGCAGATAACTCTTCACCTTCCACACTTCCTGCTCTGTCTCCGAATGGCCGGGCAGTCTGTGAGATGTTCAGAGAGCCAAGTTTGGGGATCGAACCCAGAACTCCGATTTTAACCCGACTATCGGCTCTCATCATGGCCTCTATCCCAGGAGGTAGGTTGTAGAGCTGAAACACGATCTGTACAGTCTGCCCTTGCATCGTGAGGAAATTATAGACTGACAAATCAGTGGGAGTAAGTTGAATGCGACTGTGTATCTAGGGAAATAGACAACAATAACGTCACGTGATACGCATTTCTACCATCATCCTGTGACGTCATGACTAACCTGCGTCATCATGACTGTGAGGTTATTATAATTATGACGTCACGGGTTTTGTTCAAGGAAATCGGCAAGAGGCAGGACTAGGTTCGTCCCTGCTCAATATTGGAACGGTTGTGGACTGAGAACGCTGTTTTATTATTGTTTAACGCCACACTCAACAGCTACATGAGGGCAGTCTGTAGATTGTGATGTTGGGATCAGACAACCCTGTGATTGACGTGTCGAGGTAGCAGTTCTTTCCACAACATGCGTGTCGAATCAAGGGTTTTCGCTTGGAATATCATATGTTTCTGATACATACGTAAATTATTATTGTTTTAAGAAACTGTAGATACATTTTAACAACGAGAAAATGGTGCCCTTGAAGATCAGGGTTAGATCTTGTGGCGGCAAGCAGTGCCTAACGAGACTTGCTGACTTAGTGCAGACACGTCATCGTATCCCAATTGCACATGCGCCAATACACAGCCATTCAGCTCTGCTTTCAGTCTATCTCACGGTCCCTAAATCACATTTCCACCACAGCCTAGTCCTCCCTGCAATACTAAAACCCTGAAAGAAGCAAGTCTAGACTTGTCCGGATTCTGAATCACTGGTCTCCCTGGAACTCATTTTCAGTTTAAATGAGTTTATTTGTAACAATCAAACTTATACATATCCACAGACTAAGCGTTAGTCTACCCTGGTATACTCATGTACCAATATACAATACTGGGAGACTAGACAAGGACCGACTGGCTGATATTTTAAACCTAATGCTTCTGTTTATACCCATTCTATGATGACTATCAAAACCCGGGTTCGATTCCAAACATGGATACTCTGTGCAAAGCCCATTTTAATGTCGACGCTGTGATATTGCTTGAATATTGCTATTGTTGAAACCCATCACACTAGGATCGGATGTGCCTCTCACATCATTACACCACTCTCATTTATTGTAGCAGGCTTCGTGTACTTCCGGACACCCCAAGGCCGTTGTTCGTCAGTACGCGTGAGCGGGGTCCATATCCGTAGATGCATTACAGATATTCCCAAAACGGAAATAGAAATTATAAAGAGTTGTTACCGAGGTCAACTTAGTAGGCATCGGGGCTGAAGTGGTGTAGAAAAGAGGCATTATATGCAGTGTTGCACGTTATAAGTCGCTAGAAGCAAGATTGAAAGAACGGAAATAGTAAAGCACAGGATTTTTTTCACGTTTATCTCTTCAATTGATGTAGTTGATATGTGAAAGTGTGAAATATCTGTTAAACGAAGTTCGGCCTAACTACAGTCTCAGTGGTAGGGAGACAGGAAACGTGAAAAAGGAGTGAATGTACTATGGAAGGATTAGTGCAGAAATGAGCAATGCGGGTTTTTTATGCCCAAAGACACTTATTTGGAACAGACCGTGCCTTTATGCAAATTAGTGTGCGATGATATTGTATTAAAATGACACCTTTTGAATGCCCATTTTGAAGTTCGACTTGGCTTCATTATAAATTATACCTGACATGGAAAATAATAACTTTCAAACTATTAAAGATGTAGTTACCATTGAGTTTCACTGTCACTATAAAAAGAAACAGATAGGATGGGTCGTCTCAAAAGCAGAACCAGGATAGGTATCGCAGAAGATGGTTGAGGTCGGGTTTGGGGATAGAGATATAACCTGAGATATGATCCTTTAGGAGAATTAAACTGGAGGCCTAAGCGGTTTTTCATAACAATTTACATATATCAACCAGTCCTGTCGATATTCGGGTGGTCATACCACCTATATATTTTGAGCCATTTATGACGACGGGAATCAGGTATCATACTCTTTTAGATATCTAAACAGAACCTTTCTGCAGAAAGACAGGGATAATCGACAAAATCAGGTTAATAATTGCATGCTCTGAAATATGTATCTATGAAGGTGCGAATATCGCTAATATCGGAGCCTATACAGCCATATACATACATGTAACTTGCTGTACAGCCTTTGTTATCTTCAGTGTTAAACATGGACTATATCCAAGGCAGGTAGTACATTATTAAGCAAATGAAGTATGTACTGATGACTAACATTTTGTAAAGCTATCATATGAACAGGTTGTAAATGCCATACAATTTGAAGCATAATAGTACTGGCAGCAGAATCTAAAAATATTCTTTTGATCTGGTTCGATTCAATCGTGAAAAACTCTCTGTTAATTAAGAAACAAAATTATATTCGAAGGATCACTTCGATTTTTTTTGTTAGCATTGTTTTCTTTTTCTTCGTTATTTTTATTTTTTGTATTTATTTTAATGGGGTTTTTTAATCCGACTGTGCTTATTAACCACACAGACAGACATGATATTTATGCTTTTATTTCCACCAATGATACTCGTACGTTGACTAGAATTCATTTCCCGGGTCATATATACTTAGCTAAATAATCAGTATTGGTCGACACGTGGCGAAAGTACACTGTTTTTAAAGTCCGGATTTTCTATAAAGCTTAGTGTCACATTTCACTATCGTGATTGTTTCCAAGCATCAAAGGCCAAAAATGCATTTTAGAACAATTTACTGGTTATAACTGTTTACCGCGGTTTACGTTGTTACTCTTTCCTGCAGCTTTTATTACAATTTACAGCAGTTCTGTTATTACAATTGCCCGCACGTTTTACTACAATTTACAGTGGTGTTATTACAATTTAGAGTTTATTACATTTTAGCGCTACCGCGTTATCACAGTTTATGTGTCAACAAACTTCGAATTCCAAGAAGATATTCAAGCATATCTGAGCATACGTTGTTCCCATATACAAACGAGAGAGAAGAATATTCAGGGAAGACCATATACTATAGGACACGCTAGATTCCCATGATTCGAATCCCTGTTCAACCCGAATGTGTTTCTATGTACTCACTTCTCACATTGAGCAGTCTCATGACATTCCATCACGACATAACTGGAATATAAAAGTAGCGTTTCCCACTCACTCACTCACTCACTCACTCAAGACATAACCATTCTTCGTCGCCCTGTCGGAAGGCTGGACGTTTGCAGAGACACGTGGTTCGAATAGCTCCCACACATGCTTGTTTGTTATTAAACGCCTCCGCGAATACGGACAAGACAAACCAGGGATCAAAAGCTGAGTGCTGACGACCCATTCTAAATCAGATCTTCACGGGTTATCCTACGTATGGCTAGTGTGTGTAGATTGTAGTAACTCTGTGTGGTCATTAGTTTCCACTATGCTTGACTGCGCTGTGAAACACTAAAATACACATACAATAGAACAATGTTAGCGTTTGGAAACAAGTACCAAGCTAACACAAAGCTAGGCCTCATTTCTGCGATTACCATTCGGCACCATACAGTCTGATGTGTGTTGACAGAATGAAAGAAGAAGATACTAAAGAACATATTTTATTGTATTTATTCTCAATGTTGTATTGATCAGTATGAACGATACAGAGACGTTCACACTTTCTCTCATAAACTGTTCAACTGAGGCTTCATATTTATACATCACATTCCGATTTATATAATTTACTGTCTGTTACCAAAGTGCCCATGAATGACTTTATGTTCATCGTGGGAACACTAGATTTTACACTTCCCCTTACATTGGCTGTTATATCGTTTGTTCATTGAAGTGATTTAACTGTCTAAATAAACAAATAAATCGGTGATGAAACAAAACATTTAACTTACAAGGCATGTTGTAATTTGCTTTGTGTTCACCCCACACTCTGTTACCCGTCTTCCCACACCTTGTCACCCGTCCTTCCCATCCCACACCCGTCACACGTCTTCCCCATCCTACACCCCGTCACCATCCTCCCAAACCTGTCTACCGTCATCCCCGTCACCCGTCTTCCCTATCCCACGCTCTCTCACCCGTCTTCCCCATCCCACACCCCGTCACCCGTCTTCCCCATCCCACACCTTGTCACCGGTCTTCCCACACCCCGTCACACGTCTTCCCCATCCCACACCCCGTCAGTCGTCTCCCCCAATCCCACACCCGTCATCCCCGTCACCCGTCTTCCCCATCCCACGCGGGTCACCCGTCTTCCCACGCCCCTCACCCGTCTTCCCATCCCACACCCGTCACCCGTGTTCACCATCCCACACCCGTCACCCGTCTTCCCATACCCTGTCACCCGTCGTCCCCGTCACCCGTCTTCCCATCCCACACCCGTCACCCGTCATCCCACACCCCGTCACCCGTCTTCCCGCACCCCGTCATCTCCGTCACACGTCTTCCCCATCCCACATCCCGTCACCTGTCTTCCCACACCTTGTCACCCGTCTTCCCACACCCCGTCACCAGTCTTCCCATCCCACACCCGTCACCCGTCATCCCACACTCCGTCACCCGTCTTCCCGCACCCCGTCACCCGTCATCCCCGTCACACGTCTTTCCCATCCCACATCCTTGTCACCCGTCTTCCCACACCTTGTCACCCGTCTTCCCACACCCCGTCACCCGTCATCCCCGTCACCCGTCTTCCCATCCACACCTTGTCACCCGTCTTCCCACACCCCGTCATCCGTCATCCCCGTCACACATCTTCACCATCCCACATCCCGTCACCCGTCTTCCCACACCTTGTCACCCGTCTTCCCACACCCCGTCACCCGTCTTCACCATCCCATGCCCTGTCACCCGTCATCCCCGTCACCCGTCTTCACCATCCCACATCCCGTCACCCTTCTTCCCACACACCGTCACCCGTCTTCACCATCCCACACCCCGTCACCCGTCTTCCCACATCTTCTCATCCGTCTTCCCACACCCCGTGACCCGTCATCCCCGTCACCCGTCTTCCCATCCCACAACCGTCACCCGTCGTCGGCATCTCACACCCTGTCACCTGTTTTAGCCATCCCACACCCCGTCACCCGTCTTCCCACACTCTTCACCCGTCTTCCCCATCCCACACCCTGTCATCCGTCTTCCCACACCTTGTCACCCGTCTTCCCACACCTTGTCACCCGTCTTCCCATCCTACACCCGACACCCGTCTTCTCACACCCGTCTTCCCACACCCATCACCCGTCTTCCCCATCCCACACCCCGTCACCCGTCATCCCACACCCCGTGACCTGTCTTTCTATACCCTCGTCACTCGTCATCCCACATCTCCCGTCATCTCCATCCCCGTCACCCGTCTTCCCCATCCAACTCGACACCTGTCTCCCTTCTCATCACTCCCCTTCCCTAACTCTGTTACCCACTCAATCTCCAACCCACTCATTTGCCCGTATCGTTTGGCCTGGCTCCCGCTGTACGTTCCCGCTTCACGTTCAGGTGACGGTAACTTTCATATCTTGACATTGACTTGAGGTAGTCATGGGGCTATGGTTGTTTTGTTCAACGACACCCAGGAGATTTAGATCTCGAAAGGGGAACCAAAGCAAATGACAACAGAAACAACATGTTTCCAACTCCGACATGCCTGATTAATCACGTACTACCTGTCTAAGGTAGTGAACGTCATCAAAATCAAGTTTCATGGGCCATTATCAGTTTTTCACAAACAGTAAGGTGGGTGTATGTTCGCTGGACACGGAGCGCCATGTTGACATCTTTGTTTGTTTGGCTGAAGGTGCTCAAGCCGGTTTGGTCATTGCTGCTTCTTCTCACCGTGTACTGAAACAGTTGCGTGAACGGAACACTGTTATTCCTTGGAAATAGACAAATAGAATTCCCAAACTATTCATTACATTATACCGCACAATTATGTTTCCATGAAGTTCCATGTTTCTAAGCCAAAGTTATTGATTATTGAACGTGAGTTAGTAGAATTAAACAAACTGTTGGTCGTCTTCAGTAAGAGTTGCACGTACTGCTAATGAGAATTTTGATCATGCTACATGCTACTAACCTTCGAAGTACTTGTTTTCGAGATAGGCATTTGCGATTCACTTCGTTGCAACATCTTGAACAGCATTATGAGTCATCTGCTTCTTGATTGGGATGTACAGCGACAGAGATCTCTGGTTGGATGAAGGACTCTCAGTTCCATCTGGCGTTTGGCTCCTAGCGGCTCCAACACTCCACCCAGCGTCTAATAGTTATTCATGGACGGAGAAAACAAAAGGAAATCAAACTTGTGTCAATACTCGTGCATGAGAAGAATAGAATGATTCAATGAGGGTACAGGATTAACATGTACTTGGGAGGGAAACAAACATGACAAGGTAACTCTTCAGTTATGAACACATGACAGCATGTCGGGAAAATAATCGACATGACTGACATCAAACATCTGTGAAGATTCGGGTGAGAATTAATTTTCAGGAACATATGCATGTCAATTTTAAGGAGCGCCGCTGTGTAGCCAGGTTGGATGGATTTGTTGACAAATGTTAGACCGATGTCCATGCTGTTAATCACAGCATTGTCTGGTCCAGAATCGACTCCAGTGAGCGGCAATCGACAACAAACAACCCAACAAACGTTTCCATTACTCAGTAGTTCCTAGCCAAGTTGAGATTGTGTTGAGTTGAGTGTTATGTCGAATCGGCATTATTTCAGCCACGTATACCTGGCGACCAGAGCAAGTCTGCATTCATACACTTTTACAGTAAGTTTAAATGAGTTGGTTTGTTTTATTCATTACATAATTACTTTTAAACAGAAAATGTCATAGCACCAAATTAAAAAACGAGCAATCAGTCATTAACATTACATTGTTACAATTTATGATAGAGATCAACCTCTCTCAAGTAGTTTACAATGAGATGCCCGAAACGCGAAGAAACAGATCTTTCTGATTTGAGGACAAGTGAAGCATGAGGGTTGAAAACCTCAATAAGGAAAGGATTGTCCGCCGTGCAGCGGAGAAACGGAGTTGACATAGCATACCCGACTGGTCACATTGCAAATCACATGTACTAAGCCTTGCAATGACTGCACTGGGATCACGCTAGTAACTCACTGTCGGTTTCTTGGAGGGTCCCAGTGCAGAAAGCCGTGCACATTAGATTTCCACGAGCCACTTGGAAGGGACCGATGTGGGCAGATAACTCTTCACCTTCCACACTTCCTGCTCTGTCTCCGAATGGCCGGGCAGTCTGTGGGATGTTCAGAGAGCCAAGGTCGGGGATCGAACCCAAAACTCCGATTTTAACCCGACTATCGGCTCTCATCATGGCCTCTATCCCAGGAGGTAGGTTGTAGAGCTGAAACACGATCTGTACAGTCTGTTCTTGCATCGTGGGGAAATATAGACTGACAAAATAGCGGGAGCGAGTTGAATGCGACTGTGTATCTAGGGAGATAGACAACAATAACGTCACGTGATACGCATTTCTACCATCATCCTGTGACGTCATGACTAACCTGCGTCATCATGACTGTGAGGCATTCGTAACTACTCGCCTGTTTCCGTAACCGGCTTTCCGGAATGACCCGAGTAGTTACGAATGGACTGTGAGGTTATTATAATTATGACGTCACGGGTTTTGTTCAAGCAAAGCGGCAAGAGGCAAGACTAGGTTCGTCCCTGCTCAATATTGGAACGGTTGTGGACTGAGAACGCAGTTTTACTACTGTTTAACGCCACACTCAACAGCTACACGAGGGCAGTCTGTAGATTGTGATGTTGGGATCAGACAACCCTTTGAATGACGCACCGAGCTCCAAAAAGCCGTTCAAATATGTGGACTTATTCTTTACTTATTTTGCACCGTGGTATATCAGTATAACAAAGAGTACATACAAGATAACGACAATGAATGTCCTTTTAAACCACAAAAACTGCATAATTTAGGAAATGAGCAACACTTTTACAAATCGTCCCTCCTTGCTCACGTTTTTATAATCCCATAGCAGTTCTTTACACAACATACGCGTCGAATCAAGAGTTTTCGCTTGGAGTATATTATGTTTCTGATATATACGTAAATTATTATTGTTTTAAGAAACTGTAGATACATTTTAACAACGAGAAAATGGTGCCCTTGAAGATCAGGGTTAGATCTTGTGGCGGCAAGCAGTGCCTAACGAGACTTGCTGACTTAGTGCAGACACGTCATCGTATCCCAATTGCACATGCGCCAATACACAGCCATTCAGCTCTGCTTTCAGTCTATCTCACGGTCCCTAAATCACATTTCCACCACAGCCTAGTCCTCCCTGCAATACTAAAACCCTGAAAGAAGCAAGTCTAGACTTGTCCGGATTCTGAATCACTGGTCTCCCTGGAACTCATTTTCAGTTTAAATGAGTTTATTTGTAACAATCAAACTTATACATATCCACAGACTAAGCGTTAGTCTACCCTGGTATACTCATGTACCAACATACAATACTGGGAGACTAGACAAGGACCGACTGGCTGATATTTAAAACCCACCGCTTCTGCTTATACCCCTTCTATGATGACTATCAAAGCCCGGGGTTCGATTCCAAACATGGATACTCTGTGCAAAGCCCATTTTAATGTCGACGCTGTGATATTGCTTGAATATTGCTATTGTTGAAACCCATCTCACTAGGATCGGATGTGCTTCTGACATCATTACACAGCTTTCATTTATTGTAGAAGGCTTCGTGTACTTCCGGACACCCCAAGGCCGTTGTTCGTCAATACGCGTGTGCGTGTGCGTGTGCGTGTGCGGGGTTTTCATATATACGGAAACAGAAATTATAAGGAGGTATTACCGAGGTCAACTTAAGTCGGCGGCGGGGCTGAAGCGGGATAGAAAAGCGGCATTATATACAGAGGTTTGCAGCTCACTCACAGTAATGAATTGTGTGATTTCTAAATGTCTGTCTGTTGCAACGTTTCATAATTGTGGGCAAACAAAACTGTACTGTCATGCCTGAAATGTCAGTGTATCCTTCATACATGTCTGTAGGAATGAAACATACATGTCTGTAGGAATATGTCTGTAGGAATGAAACATACATGTCTGTAGGAATGAAACACTTTAAGAATACAAACTATAAATAATGTTCCTTAGTTTCTGCTTCGTCACAATGTCAACACACATTAGGTTATGACTGCATGCTCGGTGCTGGAAGGTAACAAGAAAGATGAGACCCTGCGTTGTGATGGCTTGGAACTTATTTCTCTGATATGAGCATCTGATCCGACGAAATTGAAATTTTACGTGTGCTTGCATCAATTATTGTTGTGCTAAACCCGTAGATGAATAGTAAAAATATAGCCCGTCTTAACTGCAAATGTAAAGTGTCAAACAGAATGAGATATATAACAGATCATTCAGTTCCATTTTGTGTGTTGAACGTAACGGCTCTTGTGCCGCCTCTTTTTTTACCTTTAGCAGCACTCTAGTAAGAGATGAACAACAGAAATGGACTTCACACATTCCTGTGTGTCTTAAGTATGACGAGCCAACGCTTTTAGCCACTAGGCTACCCCACTGAACATTTTGTTTGGAAGGTACTAAAAGGCAATCGAATAGTAGTCTAGTGATTAAAACGAAGACTCGGGTTCGATTCACTACACGAGTACAATGTGTGAAGCCCATTTTTGTGTCTCCCGCCGTGATGTTGCTGGAATATTGCTAAAAGCGGCGTAGAACCAAATTCACTCTGATCAAGAAGTTCATGTAACCTATATACCCTTGCGACTGTAGTGTTATGTCTCATGATCAGAATGCTGTTTGACTATTCCTTGTATTATAAACATTCTTTCAGTTGTGAAGCAGTAATTCTGAATACAGTAGTGATCAGCTGAATAAATAAAGATAGAGGTCCGCATGCATTTGTACATATTTGTAACTGTAATTGAAGTAATAGTACTTGTCATTATGTTGCCTAAATGCTCCGTCTCTGCTTTTGTTACCTTGCCTTGTGCCTTGCAAACAGATGAATGGAATTCACCGTAACCACTAATTCCATATAGACATCTTGAGATCAGGTAAAAAAAATACAAAATAATTAAACTCATATGCTATATATCGAGAAGTATATTGACATGAACTATACATTAGTTTGCGTTCCCGAACACCAGAGATCATAAGAAGCCCATTCAAATTCGCTTCTAACGATGTATAACATGCCCATGTGCACGGGTATGGAAAGCTGCAAACGTCTGCATATCATGCTGCATGTCCTTGGCGCCGCCAACACTATCAGTGCATGTTTCGTTTGCTAATTATTTCTTGTAATGTTTACATACCTCCTGTGATTCTTAATATCTGATATTCATTTGAAAGTCATAGAGCATTTCAATACGCATCTGACAATGTATAGCATGTGCCACATTGAGCAAAGGAAATCAAAAAGGTCCGAAAATAATGTCTCATGCAGCGTCCGTGTCTCCCGTCGTGTTAGCGGTAGTCGACTTCGGTCCTGATTTCATTATCCATGTTTGATTTTTAATATCTATGCATTTGAAATGCATTTCAAAGGTCTTTCCATAGAACACGCACATTTGCAACGTTGTACAAAGGTGCAAACGTCTGCATATAATGCCGCTTTTCTACGATTGATGGTCACCTTCGGCCCTGTGGCTTCTAATATTGACTGAAACTGGGTGCCATTGGCACCATTTTTCACCAAACTATATTCATGCTTATGAACATAACGACCCTCGGACACCAGTCGCCAGGGCCCAGATTTTCATCGACACTTACTGCCATCTTAGCGCTAAAAGAGCTTCGAAAATCTAGGCCCCGGGCTGTCTGGCGACATCCCATCGCCGTTCAGTTAGGTCTTCATTGACGAAAATACGCAGACCCGATTTGCTTGGCCTCAGAAGTTTCAACTTAAGGCGATTTTTTACAGGACTCGCGAACTGTACTAGGATTGGTCTACAAGTGTCCTGAGACGAGGCTGGTCTGCGAGGCATCCTATGGCTAATAAATATCCATGTCGAATGTCCATAAATGTCCATAGCCGAATGGATCTGGCTATTTTAAGAACATGATCATTCTTATCCTCATCCTGCTCTTCCGGTATCCCCGATATCTGGATGTTGCTTCGAAGGGAGTTATTTGGTTGTGTCTAGTGCTCTAAAACCCTCTTTCACATACACCTTTATTTTGTATGAGGGGAATATACCATCAAGTTAAAAGTGTTTGCAAGCAATAGTGATAGGTTTATACCCTTAGAAAAATTCTCGAATGTATATGATGTTTGTGATCAATGTAACACATCGCCCATCTGATCTGATCCGCCATTGATGTGTGTGATGCTTGAGTGTTATATAGTTCAAAAACTTCTTTCTTTCTTGTTTATCTTAGTAATTGACAAAACTGGAAAAGTGTTTACAAAGCTTTGTGATGATTTAAATCTTTTAGTTTCTGAGGGGTATGTGACAGTGTCGTGCAAATACTAGCTCCGCATGCTTAGTGCAGAAAGGTCATCCACGTCGTCAACTTCAATGAAAAACACATGTCCGTGTGCCCTCACATATTCACTGGATATTACACGCTTTTACAGGTGAAACTAAGTTCTATTTTTGGTATTTTCCGTGCATATGGATATCCGTGCATCTGTATAGTCTGCTATTTTCACATAAACCACTCTAATTTAATATCAACATGTGTGATAAGTGATGTGTGTACAACGGGAACGTCAATATGTAAGGGGAGATCACTCTAATATTGTTTTCTTATGTCTTTCATATATTCATTTTGTTGAAAAGAGCGTGAAATAGGTTTATTTTATACCAAAATGAAATTTTCATAAAAACGATATGATTAAAAGTATTAATGTAACTGACTATTGAAGGAAACATTTGCAGAAAAATTTGCAGAGGTTTATTTGCACCTATCACACATAATTTCCTCTTCATAAACCCTTAAAACATGTTTAGAAATATGCAGTTTGCAAGGATAAGAAGCAACAGAGAATCGTTGAATAAAATGTATTTTCAACAAAATTCCCCAGTTTGTCTTATCAGATTTTTTCAAATCAAATGTGTTCAGTTCTTTAAACACAGCAGAGTGCTTTAGGGACATGTATTACTATTATTTATTTTTGTTTAAAGTAGTTCTGGTCTCAAAACACCAATGGTGGGTGACAAATCGCTATAAGGCATTCCACAGTGTAACTAGAGTTGGTCACGTATGATTGTTGATTAACATTGACTAAACATTTCATAATCAATCGACTTTACATGATATTGAGATGGAAATGACATCAACAGATTCCTTTCATTTGATATTTGGAGATATTTTGTGATCATTTGAACGATTTCCTTAGGTGAAAAATTATGCTTTACTACTTTCGACATGTATCACCTCCACGAATATAGTACAGGTTTAGATATTGTAGTGTTAACATTCAACTTCATGTTCAGTACTCATGCAAATGGGGAGTGATGGCCGTGGTGTATCATTCATTCACATATGCATTTCTTTCTTTTGTTCTTGTTTCTTATTTCTTTCATCCATTCACATAGAATTCTTGCTTATCATCCGTTCATTCATTCATCGAGAAATGAATACACCAATGCATGACCGCACACACTAAGCATGCACACACACACAAACACTATTTGCAAGGTATTTTTGCAAAGGATTAATGTTATTTTGTCTGTATTAATATTATATAATGGCTGCATAAAGATCCCACACACGCTCAAGGTGCCAACACAATATCACCCGGGACAACTGTAGCTGCCTATGAGGCACTAGGTTACCACATGACATCCAACCGTGTACCCATTCACTGCTGGGTGAACAGGGGGAATTCATATTGAAACATTCAGCATTAACGCATCAATAACACAAATGGTTGAAAAAGTAGACAAATGTTTATTAACAACAGCTTTTCTGATCATTCTGTAACAATTACAACATCATACAGAGGGTCTTGTTGACTCAGCACTCTGCCAGGTTCTAAGAAACTCATGCTACACAAAACAGAACAGAATTTCATCATAGCCAACTATAGCATTAAAAAAGGTAAAGTACTGGACATTCCTTCTTGCCAGCATACCACTGGAAAATGCCACTGCATATGAGAAAAAGTAATTTATATCCATACAGATGAAATATTTCCAAAGGAAAGGAATGAATTGTCATATCTTCCCTTTATTTCTTTTCATCATCTGTTTCCTCCTTGGCCTCATCACTTGCATTTTATCAATCTTATAAATCCAAAATATCCCAAATTTGTTTCAAAGGTACATATCCAGATAGTGTACATTTCTGCAAAATTTATACATTAAAGCAGTTTTTACATCTGTCATTTCCATGTAAAGCAAGCCTGGAAGAGATGGTTACAGAGGATACCATCAGAGACAGATCGGAAGTGATAGTGTCAGAGCATGTTCCTTCTGTCAGTGACACAGAACTTCCAAACAGCAGGAATAATTAAGAAACAACAACAATAAAACATAGGTATATTCATATATACATGTATACTTAAGCACAACGTAAGACAAACACAAAATTGGATTGGTAAACAAGTACATATTACTCAAGGACACAAAGTACATGATGTAAATAATAGAAAAAAGAAAGTCGATTTTAATACATGCTATATATCTTAAATATATTTGCTGCTTATATATTTAAATGAAAACCTAACAGTTTCAAATACGACTGGAGTAAAACCTAACGTTAGGAAATAATCCCCATGAATGAAATAGATTCTTCCGTACAACCTGTAACATTGATGCATTTTGTAAACTGAAAGAAGATATGTAAAGCTTGTTTGGTACTGTATACATAGAAACAAATTTAGGAACCAAAAATATATCTAAACGTGATTAATAACAGTTGTTGCAATGAAGCCAGTTTGGCAAATGACTGCTTTGCCTGTTTCTATAATTTAAATCACAGCAGATCCTATTATCTGGTCTATGTAGCATTTTCCTGGGTATTCCTGGAGAGCCATACAAAGATTCTCAGTTGAGATGATTCTTTTGTCAAACATTACCAGATCTGAGTCCGAGGTTTTATGTTTTAATGACTTAGTTTGTTTCATTGTAAATTTTCTGATAACTCTTAATGGGAAAAAATTGGGAAAATACAGTCTGTATTTTCTTAGGTATTTCAGGAGAGACAAGATTTCCAACTTAGTGAGTGTACCTTTTATCTTTAGGTAGTTGGACCATGACAGTAAAGTTCAGGAACTGAGAGTCCAATGATGATTTCCAAACTTCAACTATATGGATGTCCTTGTTTTGCCCACCTTTCTGCATACACAATATTACTGCTATGAAAAGATGGCCCTGAATATCTCTGACACGCTTTTACTGCTTCAAGAGGAGACTGAATGAGGTGATGCAAGGTCTATAAATGAGGACAACCAGGATCTCTGTCCTTGTCAAGACTTTAGAAGATCTGTTTTTCCTTGTAAGCATATTCTGGCAGCATTATATCACAACACTACCATGGGAAGCTTTACCCAAGCAAAGAGAGGGTCAACATGCCTTGACCACTGCAACAGGAGACTGAATGAGGTGATGTAGATACTATATAGGTCTATTCACAAAGGTGAATCCACTTCCATAGTGATCTCTGATCTTATCAGGTAATCTAGTAGCATATTCTAGGGTGTTCCAGAAGTTTGTGATTATTCATTTTATCTTTATGTATGATTTTTGTTTCATCAATATTATTTGTTTCTTAAATGTTTGCATCTTAAATTTACTATTAATACAAGTATTTTCAAACACCATGTCCTGCCTGGAAGTGTCTGACTATGGAAGTAAAGTTCAGCAACTGAGAACTCAGTGGGGGCATTACACAAACTTCGTCGACTGTATGGGTAACTCCTGGTTATGACCATGCCAGGCATATTTATTCATAGAAAGAGTCACAAATGCTAACGAGTGTAGGTTGATCTTAAGAGATGGGTTTTCTCCCCTGCTTAAGAATATCATCAGATTTTCCTGGGGATAGACTGTTGAAGGTGGAAGTTTACAAGAGTGTAAATTTTCAGTGAAACTTGAAACTGCTTGTATGTGATACTTATCATGAATGTCTCCATTCAAGCCATGGGCAATGGCCTTCAGACCTTTCAACCCACATATGGGACTGACCACTACAATAGAGTTGAGAGGCTGCATTCTCTGTTTAAAAGTGAGCAAAAACATCGGACAGACATCAGCATAACAGGGCTGAATGAACTTCTAAAAAAGAATGAACCACAAAGATGGACAAGGTCCCTCTTCAGACTGCTTTAGTGACTCCAATAAGACCTTCCTAATGTATCATCCCTGAGTTTTGGAATTACTCTGGAAGTTCTACCTCTATCTTATTTTCACATCTCTTTAGATGCAGTACGATTTCTGCCCTGAAAGCCTGAGTTTCTAAACTTAAGAGTTGATTCCAAGACTGGAAGAACTGGAAAAGAAAGTGGCTTCAACTATTTCATCACCTACACCATTACCTTTGCCATCACCACTCCTATCATCACCAAGGCAACATCTACCATCACCAACAGCAACGCCATGGGCACTATTGCCACCACTGTCATAAACATCACTGGTGCCAGATGTTGGAGTGAATAGTCATGGAGATTCTACTGATTTGAAGACACTCTTGGCCAGTATACAGAATGTTCCAAAGACTGATGTCTCAGGTTTGAGTGTCTTCTCAAAGGAGGAACTATGTGACTGCTCACTCTCTGGAAAGCGGTCTGTTTTCACTACGGAACAAGCAGGACCAGCACTCAATCCAACACTTGTCAACAGTATTGAGCAAGCCGCTTCCCAGCACCTGTCAATAGTCCTTGACAAAAACACTTTTGTAGAAAAATTCAAAAATGTACAGAAACATCTAAGGGCACCAAAGATGAAAAGAAATGTGTGTAAGTAAACTAAGTATGAAATGATATCTCCCATGTATGTAACAGTGACATAACCCTTACCTCCCTATTTCAGAAATAAACATCACTTGAATAAGAACCAAACAGTATTCCACTAAACATTAATTCTGTTTTTTTTAATAAAGAGGTGGGAAAAAAGCAATCCAGTATTTGCTTTAGCTTGCTCGTACACTGCAGAATATCTGGGGGAAAAAATGTTGAAAAAGTTTAAAAGGGCTCCAGATAATTTTTACATACTTCTTGTTTGTACAATACTTAAGAGTACTGGAAATACTTATGAGTACATTAAGAGTACTGAATGGAAGTCAAAGGAATAGTACGGTAATAAAATCTTGTGCTTCATTTCATATATGCACCACAACATTTCTACTCTTGTGTAAACAGGTCAATAATCAATAAAACAATTCTCTTTCAGCAGATAAATACATCCCTAAATGATTTGATTCTAAGGCTCTGATCCATTATATATAAAGAAAGTGATGAGAATACCAACCATACAGTTGTAGATATATAAGAAGTAGTTTTCCGAAATAATCACACAACACGGATCTTGTCCTACATGAAGCAGCAGCTTAAGGACCCAAAAACCAGGTGCATCCCCTTAAGCACTCACATCGACAAATGCGCAGCAGGTAAGGAAATAAAATTTAAAATGTTCCCTTTTTACATGATGAATACTGCTGATGCCATGCTGCGTAGAGCTAAAGAAAACTTTTTCATTAAAGAATTATGTCCATCATTAAATCAGTAACGCAATGTATTGGAATAATACTTGTTTTTCTTATGCTTCTATTGCATTACTGTCAATGTTAAATACACCAATGCGACATCATGGCAATGCCGTGTCACAACATTTGTGACATACAGTCTATTTAACTGAAATCACTTCTCCCTCAAGATACACGATAGAAACATGTAGAAGATCCGTGTTGTGTTATCATTTTCTAAACTACTTCTTAGGCACGCACACACTTTTGTCTTTCCCGTTGGTTCTGTTAATGTGACTTAAAACATATTATTACTGTCCTTTTGTGTTGTGTCATCATTGACTGGAGGACTTCACGCAACAGGCACACTTGCCCATCCCCTTTCATCATGAGACGTAATTGTCACGGAATTGGAGCAATTCACCAAGTCTTACACTTAATTAACGCTCATGTGTATACAATGAGCAGGCCAGGTGTCCTGTTGTGGTTATAAATTAAAACCAGTTTCTGTATATTCCAAATGTATACATTTTGCTCCACGTTTAATCTTCCCCACTGGCCCTTTAAATATATGACTTTCACCTCACCTCAGATGGGTGTCCTATGTAAATCCATTTATAGAGGGATGTGACGATTCTTTGGGATTATCATATCAAAATATTTATGTACATACTATACATACTACTGTGATTGTATGCTCACATATGCATCTACGTTTTGGTACCAATATTGTGTTTATATATTCTTTAATAATATTGTTTCCCCTACTAAGTATTGTCGTCACATTCGGTATGTCACTCAGATTATTGTTAATTTTCATATTTGTATCTGTATGATAGCCTCTTTCTGCCTGCACTGTCTTGGCGATGATAAGCCATCTCAACCTCTGTATTGTGTTTTAGGTTTCACCACGACTGTGCAGTAGGAACTTGCAAACCCTAAGTCTTCTGTTTTGATACACATTATTACTTCCCTTTTGTGTTGTGTCATGTTTGAACAGAAGACTTCTCGCTGTAGGCACACTTGCCCATCCCTTTTTACCCATGAAAAGCAATTGGTATATATCTGCAGCAATTCACCAAGTCATACTTTTTTTTTCCCCAAAGGGAAATTTACGATTTTAAATGAATTCTGTGTACTAAAATTGTCTCCTTATAATTGTTTGCATGTGATTACACTACATACAATTTATAAAATTCTTGTAATGTACATCATTTATGTATCTATATTTGTATACCTTTAACTACTGTGTATATACTTGTAGTTTATAGAATAGTGCTACTGTTGAAATGTTATGCAATAAATATCTTAACTCATATATTAATTACTTCATCACTAATGAAAGCAAATGCACACAGCATTCATCCAAATAAGAAGACAGTGATAGAAACACACTTAAGAGTAGAAAATACAAGCTATGCTTCTGTCATTGTGGTGTCACCGTTGATTTCCCTGATGAAGAAACAGAGAAAATGTTTGTTGTTGGCGCTTAAAGCAGTGGACTTGAATTATGTTACACAGGAGGAAAATGATGACAGTATGGGATCAACAGTCCAGAGAATGTCTGTGGAAGACATAGGTTACACAGGAGGAAAATGATGACAGTATCGCATCAACAGTCAAGAGAATGTCTGTGGAAGAAATAATAAATGGAGTAGCTCATATCATATTTCCCAGCCCCGGAATCTATTCTTGGACAGTATCAGAATTTAGTGACTGAACTTGACAAAGAAACACCTCTGAAGGCAGTGTTCATACATGAGGCACATCAGCTGCCCTGAACTATGTGGTTTAGACACTCCATTTCACTTGGAGTGGGGGTCAGGTTGTGTAGGGAGGTGTTGGGGTGAGGAGGCAATAAGAAGTCCTGTTACAAACACTTTAGCAGGATGTCAGTAATGGGAGATAGGAACATGATAAAGAAATTCCGAAAGATTATCCCTCTACTGATCTGTCTAGTCTCTGAAAATGAAAAAATCTCTGGACTCTTTTTCAATCATTTTATTTTCATCATTCACTATGAACTTTCTTCAGTACTATCTAAAGATTCAGATGTAAGCTGCTACTTATTTCTGTCCTTTTCATCTTGAAATAATAAATTTCAAAGTCTTATAACAACCAAAAAATTTATAATTGACCAAATAGCAAAACCATAACAAAACAAGATAACTCTATCACTCAAAGGCATAAATTCTTGGAGTACGCAAAATTTATGAATATTTTAATCAGCACCAAGTACCTATTCTTGTCCATGCTCATGACAACAATGCATCAGTGACCAATTTTGTCAAGGAGCAAGGTGACACACAAAACACCAATGACACCTGGCATATGACCAAAGGGTTATCAAGAAGTATGTGTTCCATTACTGGGGGCTCCAAAAAAGCTGAAGGGAAAGTATGGTTTGCTCATCTTGATGACAAAGCAGGCTCAATTCATACCCACATATAAAACAAGTCACGAATTATAATGCTGCACAAGCTGTACTGTCTTATTTACACAAGCTCCCTGTGTACAAGAATGCTGATTTATTTTCTCTATGTAAAGACACTCATTATGTTGAGTCCGTCAATAATGCCATGCTTGCAGTATGTTGACAAGTGGGTCGTGTATGGGGAGAGTGCCTACCGGATGCGCGTACGACTAGCCATCCTTGATTGGAATGAAAACGTGGATAGGCCTATCACATCACGCCATTTGTCAGAATATGTAAAGAACCAGAGGGCACAACTTGGATACCCCATACACAAGAAAAAAACCTACCAGTTTCTGGATGTGTTGTGGCTATTGTGGTTGAAGTACTCTTATGGCGAAAATACTCACTAGTATTGTTTAATTTGTATTATTCTCATCAGCAAGGACATTATTTGGTACTCCTATGTGAATATGTAGTACACTGTGTACATTTTTAGAAACTATGGATTGTTAAATCAAGGTTGATTTTCGGAATATTGACACTCATAGCAGTTCACTGTAAGTACTATGCTTTCTTATGTATGTGTTAAATATCAGAAGCCTAATAGCATCCTAGCCTAATTTATAATCCCGGTGAGTTATCACTAGACCTTAGGAACACTCCTTCCCCTCTACCACTTGTCCACACTCAGAGCCCCATGTGCTATATATTCTATAAATACCTCTAGCCAGGAACTCTGGCATTGCCTCTGCCTGATAGTGAGGCTTAGCCCTGCCTGCTGTAGAGAGGACTGCACAGTACTGCCCTACCACCAGTTGCAGGTTTAAGCAGACTATAATTGTGTCCAGTGATTTGGAGCTAATTGGAGCTGTGAAGTGAAATGGCTCAGCAATCTATGGTTGAACTGAAACAGGCTAAATTACCTGAATTGTTGAGTTTAGCTGAAGAATAGTTAAGTGAAATGGGCTGTTGTGAGATATTTCGATGGCCAGTTGAGTGGAGTTCTGAAGGGAACGGAAGTGGAGGTTGAAGAGACAGGGTTGACACTCCAAGACGGCTACCTACAGGAAGGAGACCATTGCGTGGCCAAGTGGTTAGACAAGAAAATGTACAAGGCCAAGATTCTCTTCATTATAAATGATGTAAGTATAATAATTATAAACAGTAATGATAGAAGCGAGAGTTAGTTTGTAAGTCTGAGTTAGCATTATAGTTAGTTCCATTTTGAGGTTTGATTAGTGCTTTTTTTAAAACAGGTAGTTGGATCAACTGTTCCTCAGGGTCCCATTTCAATCACACCAGTGGTTGGTTTATATGTAAATTGCATTGTGAAAAAGTAATGTCTCACACAAAAAGCTCATTTATTTTAAAAAGCAAGGTATCATCAAGAGATCGGATCGATAATGGAAGAAAACTGTAAATCACAGCAGTGAACATAATTATTGATATATATTTTTTTGCAAAATAAAGCATCATGAATATCCGTAAGTACAACTCGTCTGAAACACAAAGCACTTAGGCTGGGTCCAGCCTTAGTCCATGCCCAGCAAGAGAAGACTAGTCCAAGTTCATTCAGAACATATTTTGATATTCAATCACTATTTGAAACACATTTATATTTCAAGAAGTTTTCATAGTTTGAAATATTTTAGAAATTGAAAATAAAAAGGACAAGAGATTACAGTTTCCAGTAGCTCCTTGGAGAGGTTAAAAATAAGTTGAAATTTGTTTTCTATGAAATCATTCCTCCACTGAAATTTGTTTTGTCCTTTCAGCTGACGAAGAAATAGCTGCGAAACCGGCAACTCTGCTGAAGGTGGCCTATCCTGATAGGAAGCAGGAGAACAAAGCTGATTCTGATAAGGAATCGACTGAAACCAAAAGGAGTAAACTGGCCAACCCTTACAAAGCTACACAACCTACAAAGGTATGCAATACTTTCAAAGAAGATAATTCTCAAATAAAGAAGGAAAGAGGAATTGTTAATTGTAGATTTCAATTTAGTTAAAACCTTCAGATAATTCTCAAATAAAGAAGGAAAGAGGAATTGTTAATTGTAGATTTCATTTTAGTTAAAACCTAACATTGCTAAAACAATAATTGTTACTGTATACATATATGTAAAAGTATAAGAAAAATCAGCTCGACAAAACCCAAATGGGCATCTTGCTTCATGAAGTCTAACTTGGATCTAATTGGGACTAGAAAGGTGAATTTTGCCTAGAGTGACAGTGTGCATATAAAACTGAAGTAACTACAAGCGGTTACTTGACATAACTATCAATATTGACTACTGCTACTTAAACACCACTTATGGGCAATTAACCAGTGATTGTGAAATTACAGAAATTAATGTAATTTATTGACAATTACTTACAAGTTCTTTATGGGCAAGTGTTTTCAATATGACCAGGGCCTGTGGCAATTGAAACATTGAAAACAAAATAATTAGAACCACTATTATAAAACAAATTAAAACTCACTTTGCTTATCACAAAATATAATTTACTGCAAGACTGTTTCAAGGTAAAGAATTCTTGACACTATAAAGAGATATCATGATGTTTGTATGAAGTAATACAAGTATTTTTTTATTGTTATATTGACTTCATTACATTGACTTAATAAGCTTTCATGGATATACTGAATTTTTTTAAAAATAATATTTCAGAAAGCACCTGAGACTACAGAAACGGAAAAGAAGGCCCAGATTAGAGCCCTGGAGAAGATGGTGGAGGAGCTCCTGACAGTGTAGTACGGCCATGGAGACCAGGTAGAGGAGTTGACACGGAGCCTAGAGGAGAAAGATGTTATTATCAAGGAGAAGGAGCAGGTCATCAAGGACAAGGAACAGATTATAAAGAACAAGGAACAGATATTAAAGGACAAGGTAGAGGAACTTGTTGCCATGAAAGCTAGTCTGGCCAGATTGCAGTCAAAGACAGTTCAACCATGCCTATGCAGTGGGCAGTGTTTCCGTTATCCGGCATATACCGGCTTTTGGCCGGTAAAAATAGCCAATATCCGGTATTTTGAAACACTGCCGGCCATAGTAGCCGGCAAAATTTTTTTACCAACAAGTTAATAATTTCATTATTACTTCATTAAAATATTTCCCAACCAACCTGTTTGTGTTTTTTTTATCACGGCAACAGATCATTACGTGGCCAAAAACGGAAAAAGCCCAAGCTAAAAATAGCATTCGTTTCGATGTTCATTCTGAACTTACCAATACGACATTTGAGATTTTGTTGATGCGCATGTCAATTTCCCACGTGCTCGCTTCCATGACATCACTATGTCTGCCAAGAAAAAGCAAGCTTGTTTGTCCGCCTTTTTTGGGGGCAAACATTCAAACTTATCCTCAGAAAATGAAAGTAGTTTGAAACGGAAATTACCAGAAGAAAATAACTCTAAGTCTGATGGATCATCGGCATCGGGGTCGAAAAAAAGTGCCAGTGTCAAATCAGTGCGGAATTTCAACAGTGACTGGTTGAAGCAGTTCGGTTGGTTGCGTCACGAACTTACGCCAGATGGAGAATTATTGTTCTGTACTATATGTGAAGCTGCCAAAAAACAGAATGGATTCACTAAAGGGTGCATCAACATGAAACTTTCTGCACTGAAAGAGCACAGGGATAGTGCTTCTCACTACCAGGCTGTAATCGTCGCTGGTCAAGTCAGAGCAATGGCGACTCATGTAAATAAAGCTGCTGAAAAAAGTGATGAAAAACTGACGGCTATGATGAACACCGTCCTTTTCATGGCTAAAGAAAATCTAGCGACTTCAAAGTTTTCCAAATTAATTGACTTACAGAAGAGAAACGGATGTACCAGTTTGAGTGGTGTGGTGTATTCCCATTCAGATTCTGTGGAGGAAATGGAACATTGTATTGTGCAAAGTACCATTGAACAACTCAAGGAACGCGTGCAAAACAGCAGATTTATCGGGTTAATAATTGATGAAACTGTAAACATTACCGTGGAGAAGAAACTGATCATGTTTTTGAAGATTCAAAATAATGGAAAAACTGACACTGTATTTCTTGGGAATTTTTCCGTTCACAGCGGAACGGCCGAGTGTATTACTGAAAAAGTGAAAGAAGTGTTGAGTGAATGGAATATTTCATTGGAGCAATTAGTGGGCCTTGGTTCCGACGGAGCCAGTGTGATGACCGGACGGTGAGCAGGGGTAGGGGTCAGACTTCAGCCAGAGAGCCCCTTTTTAGTCCATGTACATTGTGTGGCACATAGGGTCGCTTTAGCCTCTGCAGACGCAGCTAAGGTTTCAAAATATGTGGCTGAATATAGAAAAACTCTAAACGAAATTTATAAACTGTATGAATACTCGGCGACTCGTTACAATCGTCTTAGGGAGTTATCAGAAATTCTTGAGGAGAGTGATTTTGCAAGTGTGATTCAGCCGACCAGTGTGAGGTGGCTGTCAGTCGGCAGAGCAGTTAAATCTACAAGAGAAACATGGCCAGCTCTTGTCATGGAAATAGAGGAGGCTTCAGAGAGAAAAAATGCAGTTGCGTCTAGCATCATAAAGAAAATCAAAACCTACACTTTCATAGGAATGACGTATGTGTTGTCTGACACGTTACATTTCATGGACAAACTTGTGTGTTTATTTCAGAAGGATACGCTAAATCTTGGACTTGTGAAACCTATTGTTCGATCAACTATCGAGTCATTGCAGGAGCTGAAAGAAAATCCTGGGAAACATGAGCAATATTTCAACGAAAACGTTAGAAATGGTGAATTTCGTGGTGTGAAATTGACCTATGCAGACCCTCGCTCTGTCACAGCTTTCAAGAAAATTCGTGATGACTTCATTGACGAATTGTGCAGTTCACTCGAGGCAAGATTCCCTGATGATAGTCTGTCTGTTTTATCCTGTCTGGATAATCTATTAAATCCAGATCGGTACCCTGACACGGCGAACGAGTTGGCGACATACGGCCAGGATTCCCTACAAGTTGTTCTTGACAAGTTCAGCCCTGTGATTGGTCAGGAGGGCTGTGACGTCGTGAGTGTTCCAGTCAATCGGGAGCGAGCTGAGGGGGATTTCCCGCACTTCAGGAAAACAGTGACAGGCATGGGAACAGTTGGCCTAGAGCAGACGTGCAAACTCATTATCAGAGACTTTAGCGATCTATATCCAGATTTTGCCAATCTTGCAATTATTGCATTGGTGATACCAGTCAGTAGTGTGCCTGCAGAACGTGGGTTTAGCTTGCAAAATCGTTTGCACTCGTCCAGCCGTAATCGGCTCTGCGAACGACGCCTGAACAATCTCATGTTGTTGAACATGCACGCAAGTGAGGAATGTATCACTAGAGCTGTGGATCTCTTCAGAAATAAAAAACGAAAGATTTAAAAGGTGAGAATTATCGTTTGTTTTATTTTTGAAAATAGTTTGATTGATGTGGCCGGTATTTTTCTGGAATGGCCGGTAAAATTTTTAGCTGCCGGTCATGGTGGCCGGCTGTGCAAAAAGCCACCGGAAACACTGAGTGGGGCTCTTGCATCCTCTTTGAGATCAGAATCTGTCCACCGATTTTGTTAATCAGTGGGCAGGATTATGCCCACTTAATTCAGCCACCGAAACTCGACTGCAGCCAAGCCCCTCAGCATCAATTCCTTGAACTCCTGCTTTCTCCCCTCCTCAAAAATCCAGACACTATGAAGAGATATCGTGATGTTTGTATGAAGTAATACAAGTATTTTTTTATTGTTATATTGACTTCATTACATTGACTTAATAAGCTTTCATGGATATACTGAATTTTTTTAAAAATAATATTTCAGAAAGCACCTGAGACTACAGAAACGGAAAAGAAGGCCCAGATTAGAGCCCTGGAGAAGATGGTGGAGGAGCTCCTGACAGTGTAGTATGGCCATGGAGACCAGGTAGAGGAGTTGACACGGAGCCTAGAGGAGAAAGATGTTATTATCAAGGAGAAGGAGCAGGTCATCAAGGACAAGGAACAGATTATAAAGAACAAGGAACAGATATTAAAGGACAAGGTAGAGGAACTTGTTGCCATGAAAGCTAGCCTGGCCAGATTGCAGTCAAAGACAGTTCAACCATGCCTATGCAGTGGGGCTCTTGCATCCTCTTTGAGATCAGAATCTGTCCACCGATTTTGTTAATCAGTGGGCAGCATTATGCCCACTTAATTCAGCCACCGAAACTCGACTGCAGCCAAGCCCCTCAGCATCAATTCCTTGAACTCCTGCTTTCTCCCCTCCTCAAAAATCCAGACACTATAAAGAGATATCGTGATGTTTGTATGAAGTAATACAAGTATTTTTTTATTGTTACATTGACTTCATTACATTGACTTAATAAGCTTTCATGGATATACTGAAGTTTTTTAAAAACAATATTTCAGAAAGCACCTGAGACTACAGAAACGGAAAAGAAGGCCCAGTTTAGAGCCCAGGAGAAGATGGTGGAGGAGCTCCTGACAGTGCAGTACGGCCATGGTGACCAGGTAGAGGAGTTGACACGGAGCCTAGAGGAGAAAGATGTTATTATCAAGGAGAAGGAGCAGGTCATCAATGACAAGACAAGGAACAGATTATAAAGAACAAGGAACAGATATTAAAGGACAAGGAAGAGGAACTTGTTGCCATGAAAGCTAGTCTGGCCAGATTGCAGTCAAAGACAGTTCAACCATGCCTATGCAGTGGGGCTCTTGCATCCTCTTTGAGATCAGAATCTGTCCACCGATTTTATTAATCAGTGGGCAGGATTATGTTCAGTTAATTCAGCCACCAAAACTCGACTGCAGCCAAGCCCCTCAGCATCAGTTCTTTGAACGCCTACTTTCTCCCCTCCTCAAAAATCCAGGCTCATGTGTGCACCAGCACTGCCGCTGCCAATGCCTTCCCCATCATTATCACCACAGTCATCCAGGGCAAATACTCTGCCATCACCCTCAACATGTGATGGTGACATCACTGACCTTAGTGGAGGGGTGATGCTGAAGAAAATTGTCCTTGACGCCTGCATTTCTTCTGAGAAGGGATCAACCTCCAAGCTAGTCAGAAATTTGCTTCATGCATTTTTTTCTGATCAGGAGCTTGGGGAAAGGGACAAAGGCTGCTTTGCCAACAAAAACAGTAGCAGCAATAAAGGGTAATTCTAACAGAGAACTTGAAAAATTGAGCCAAAAAAGTGTAAAAAAGTATATGAAAATACAGAATTGAACATCTCTATGCATTTTATTAATATGAAAGTATTGTGGCCATCATTCAAGTTTCTGTAAAACTAGATTCTTCAGTAAGTAACTTGAGCAGTATGTTTAGATGTGTAATTATGTGTAGATGGTAAGTGTGGTGAAATAAACATAGTCAAAATTGTGCAACATAATACAGATAAACTGAAATGATTTAATCAAGCTTTTCATTACAGGGTTTGTGTTATCAAAGAACCCGAAGATAACAGAATGAGAGCTAGTTCAGATTATGAACTGCCAGTGTCCGGACTCACGAAAAAAGATGAAAAACCGAGTCATCACGAGCTCTACAGAGCTATGACATTGTGTTTAGGACAAGTGATACATTGGTTGTACCACATTAGGACTCCAGAACTGTAAAACTGTATCTGACTAATCATGTTGGATTCGATGTATTTGGCACAGATTTAGAGATGTAATCAAGTAATGTAAGGAACGGAGAGGTACAGCCTTAGTCTAGTGAGTTTTTAAAAAGAGCTAGTTTTATAGTTAGGGGTAGCTCATGATTCAATGAAAGATTCAATGAAATGCGATAAATATGTTATTGTGATGTAATTAAAATTGAATAATATTTCTAATGCCTTTATGTTGATGTTTGTAGAATTATGCTTTTGGTCATGTGACCATATATGTAAAACTCAGAACAGAACTTTCTATTTCTAGAACCAGTGTAAGACATTTTCAAATAACATTTGTCAGGTCTGAACTATTTATTGCCTGATCTGGTGTTTCATAAATGCTGCTTTCAAGAGTATATCACTGTGGCTAGTGTTATTGCAGAGAGAATGACGGCAATGCCAGTGTGGCTTAATGCATCCCTGTAGAAACTGCAAACGGTCATCAGCTGTAATTCTGGTTAGTACTGGTTCAATATGTGAGAATCTTATAAGAATCTTATAAGAACCATAAAAGTTTCTTACAATATTCTTCTAGTTTCTTATAACATTCATATAAGAATTGTATAATAATCTTATAAGAATCTGCATACAAAATTCTTAAAAGAATCTTACAAGAAACTTAAAAGAATATTTCAGTTGGGATGTACACATTTCACAGGACCAACACAAGGGAAGAAAGAGTTTAGAACCAACTCTGACCCAGATGACAGCATTCCTGGGCATATCGAAATAAAGCCCCAATGGACAGGATGCCCAGGACAGCACCTATTACGATAGATTCAACAGACTCAGATTCTTCACCTGTTAAGTCCAGCAATGCATTGAGACAGAAAAGAAAGCTTGGTTCAAGCTGCATCACTCTCTAACTGCAGATGGCTCTGCCATCATCATCACAGAGTCAAGTAATAATTGCCTCATTGAAAATGATCACAATGACCTATGTTCATTTGAGCAAAGTGACCAGAGTTTTAAAAAAACTCAAAATCAGTGCAGAAGATGAAATCATTTGTGTTCCATTTCGGACAGAGGCATACTGTAAAACACTGAGTGGAGTCTTGGAGTGGAGTCTGGAGTATATGTTAATGTACACTTGCCACTTCGGTAAATACTGATTATTGCCATTAATGGCTCTTCCCAGCTGTGATTTATACCTCTTGTATCAAGGATTGTCATTGTCATTGTCATGGATCAGAGGTTTTTAAAGTGCTACAAATGATGGAATGCCTAAATATTCTACTAATATAATATAACTACAACCTGTATATATTACCTTTGTTTTATATAGGATGTTACCACTGTCCTTTCATTGAATGCTATTAGCCAAACAACCTTACAGATTTGAGAAATTATCATTAGTCATACAATAAAGATGCAAATCCTAAAGATAATCCCACACATATACAGTCCATATAATTATGTTTGATTTCTGAAATTTAATATTTATGAGGGAAAGTTAGAAATCATGTAATGGTACTGAATAAAATATGCTTGATTCTTTGAAAATATTTAAGGACAGTTTGGAGAAAGTGTAACCATATCCAATTGGGTTGGATTCAGGTATTCTGCTGAGTCCATCCTCATCTTCCTGAGAAGGTCAAGGACAGGGTACACCCCAGCGGAAACAAAGACGGGTGTGAAAGTCCGAAAGGAGACCCAAGGATTTCGATGAATTTGTAATCAGCAGCGAAACAAGTGAAAGCCCAAGAAAAAAGTCTAAGAAAATGTCCACTAATCTTAACTCAAGAACAACGTACGACTCATTCTGATTCAGATTTGCTGAAAAGCATATAGTCGTAGAAATGTGTAGCTTGAAGGATTTAGTACTGATAATATTAGAGATATGTGAATTAATGGACATAATGAAACATAAGTATTATGTAGAGTAAAAATGCAGACATCACAGAATTAAGAATTAGTGCAAGTGTAGAATACATATAATATAATAATGTATGTACTTGGCAGAGAGGCTGAGCTCCCTGGAGTCCAAGGATGAGTCCCAAATTCTATATCTTTGTACCGTTGATGTTTACATCCACAGTTTATAGTACACTGCCACTGTTTGTTAATGGAATGCCATGCAATAAATATCTTATCTTATCTCATGTGGAGTTGGAAAGAAATCAGAAGAGATTCTTGTGAGTAACCGAGAGAAGTTGGTTCAAAGGTAAGAGGATATGCCGTCAAGACCAAGTTCAACGAATCGGCAATTCAGCCTTACGAAGAAGGATTTATACAACCACATTCAGACAGCTTTACGAAATAGCAGCAAGAACCGCATACACAGTTTGAACTGATCAGTGCACTATCAAATGAAGATGGAAAACAAGTGAATGAAAGAATCCTAATTCATATTTCTGAATAGATTTAGTTGAATAAGGAACATTAGTGATGCAACGTTTAATTACAGTAAACAGTTAGGTAAGATTGCTTATGCATTCATTTCCATAAATAAGTTGAATGTACCATTTTGTGATTTTCTCAAGACAGCAACAATTAACATAGAAATATGAAATTACATGCTAGAATGTGTTCTGCCTTGCATATGATGCGAATGAAAACATTTGTATAAAATATCTCAATATCTCTGCAGGTTCGAACTACCCATTTGTTAGAGAACAACAAAAGTGTTGTGCTTGCTAAAGCCAACTTTTGCAACATTACAGGATACTGCTTCAAGAACCAAAAACCTAAAAAGCACTAAAATGAAAACTGTAAGTAAGCATTATGCCAATATCACAGAGTTTGGTTGTCATAATAAAACTATGTATCTGAATTCTAATGTTTGAAAACGGCATTGAACTCTTTTCCGTGATTTAGGTGAAGGTTCATCTCTTGTTCTGTATGAAAGGTTTTTTTTGTTGTTGTGTCTCCATACAATTCTGTTTCTGTTAGACGTTCTCATTCCTTATGTACATATACAAACGGCATCAGAAAACCCACTGATTCTGCTGAAATTTAGTGTGATTTAGTAGTAATGCATTTGTAGATTGTGTAGTATTAACCTTACTTCTTAGCTATGTATTGATTTATAAATATGGACTAACAGCGTTTATAACAAATACAAGGCTTACAATTGCAATCAACTACCAAAACAATGGAGGACACTTTCTTATCATATTAGGTAAATGCAAGATAGACATATGATAAGTGCCCTGCCGTCTATGTGATACATATAATATTAGAAAAGATGAACAAAGCATGGAGAAACATAGCTAGTTCCTGAACATAATGTCACATTTTGAATTACAAAAGGATTACATCACACCTTATTTTCCTCAATATATACATTTTCCCCTGCATTGTTCAATATACTTCACTCTCAAGTGACAGGTAATCTTAGTCAAACCCCAACTAATCTTTTTGTTTGATCTCTATATTAATTATTAGTAATAAATAGTAAGACACTAGCAAGTAACATGTTGATAGTGTCGCTTACAATCTTACAATGCTTTTCATGTTTCACTAGTTAATTACAGAAAATAATGAACTACAGGATAGCAGCGGCACAAACAGGGTCGACAAACTCGTGATTAACAACATACATGAGAGGTTGTGGAAACTGGTGAAACACAACCAAGAGAAATTGGTTCAAAGGTAAGAGGATATGCCGTCAAGACCAAGTTCAACGAATCGGCAATTCAGCCCTACCAAGAAGGATTTATACAACCACATTCAGACAGCTTTACGAAATAGCAGCGAGAACCGCATACCTAGTTTGAGACGATCAGTGTACTATCAAATGTAGATGGAAAACAAGTGAATGAAAGAATCCTAATTCATATTTCTGAATAGATTTAGTTGAATAAGGAACATTAGTGATGCAATGTTTAATTACAGTAAACAGTTCAGTAAGATTGTTTATGCATTCATTTCCATAAATAAGTTGAATGTACCATTTTGTGATTTTCACAAGACAGCAACAATTAACATAGAAACATGAAATTACATGCTAGAGACAATTAACACGCAAATATGAAATTACATGCTAGAATGCGTTCTGCCTTGCATATGATGCGAATGAGAACATTCTTATAAAATATGGCAATATCTCTGCAGGTACGAACTACCCAGGAGTTAAGAGAACAATGAAAGTGTTGTGCTTGCTAAAGCCAACTTTTGCAACATTACAGGATACTGCTTCAAGAACCAAAAACCTAAAAAGCACTAAAATGAAAACTGTAAGTAAGCATATCAAGAAAATTGTCCTTGACGCCTGCATTTCTTCTGAGAAGGGATCAACCTCCAAGCTAGTCAGAAATTTGCTCCATGCATTTTTTTCTGATCAGGAGCTTGGGGAATCCTCTGCAGAGGGGAAAGGGACAAAGGCTGCTTTGCCAACAAAAACAGTAGCAGCAATAAAGGGTAATTCTAACAGAGAACTTGAAAAATTGAGCCAAAAAAGTGTAAAAAAGTATATGAAAATACAGAATTGAACATCTCTATGCATTTTATTAATATGTAAGTATTGTGGCCATCATTCAAGTTTCTGTAAAACTAGATTCTTCAGTAAGTAACTTGAGCAGTATGTTTAGATGTGCAATTATGTGTAGATGGTAAGTGTGGTGAAATAAACATAGTCAAAATTGTGCAACATAATACAGATAAATTGAAATTATTTAATCAAGCTTTTCATTACAGGGTTTGTGTTATCAAAGAAACCAAAGACAACAGAATGAGAGCTAGTTCAGATTATGAACTGCCAGTGTCCGGACTCACGAAAAAAGATGAAAAACCGAGTCATCACGAGCTCTACAGAGCTATGACATTGTGTTTAGGACAAGTCATACATTGGTTGTACCACATTAGGACTCCAGAACTGTAAAACTGTATCTGACTTATGTTGGGTTTCATGTATTTGGCAGATTTAGAGATGTAATCAAGTAATGTAAGGAACGGAGAGGTACAGCCTTAGTCTAGTGAGTTTTTAAAAAGAGCTAGTTTTATAGTTAGGGGTAGCTCATGATTCAATGAAAGATTCAATGAAATGCGATAAATATGTTATTGTGATGTAATTAAAATTGAATAATATTTCTAATGCCTTTATGTTGATGTTTGTAGAATTATGCTTTCGGTCATGTGACCATATATGTAAAACTCAGAACAGAACTTTCTATTTCTAGAACCAGTGTAAGACATTTTCAAATAACATTTGTCAGGTCTGAACTATTTATTGCCTGATCTGGTGTTTTATAAATGCTGCTTTCAAGAGTATATCACTGTGGCTAGTGTTATTGCAGAGAGAATGACGGCAATGCCAGTGTGGCTTAATGCATCCCTGTAGAAACTGCAAACGGTCATCAGCTGTAATTCTGGTTAGTACTGGTTCAATATGTGAGAATCTTATAAGAATCTTATAAGAACCATAAAAGTTTCTTACAATATTCTTTTAAGTTTCTTATAACATTCATATAAGAATTGTATAATAATCTTATAAGAATCTTATAAGTTCTTATCTAATTTGCATACAAAATTCTTAAAAGAATCTTACAAGAAACTTAAAAGAATATTTCAGTTGGGATGTACATTTCACAGGACCAACACAAGGGAAGAAAGAGTTTAGAACCAACTCTGACCCAGATGACAGCATTCCTGGGCATATCGAAATAAAGCCCCAATGGACAGGATGCCCAGGACAGCACCTATTACGATAGATTCAACAGACTCAGATTCTTCACCTGTTAAGTCCAGCAATGCATTGAGACAGAAAAGAAAGCTCGGTTCAAGCTGCATCACTCTCTAACTGCAGATGGCTCTGCCATCATCATCACAGAGTCAAGTAATAATTGCCTCATTGAAAATGATCACAATGACCTATGTTCATTAGAGCAAAGTGACCAGAGTTTTAAAAAAAACTCAAAATCAGTGCAGAAGATGAAATCATTTGTGTTCCATTTCGGACAGAGGCATACTGTAAAACACTGAGTGGAGTCTTGGAGTGGAGTCTGGAGTATATGTTAATGTACACTTGCCACTTCGGTAAATACTGATTATTGCCATTAATGGCTCTTCCCAGCTGTGATTTATACCTCTTGTATCAAGGATTGTCATTGTCATTGTCATGGATCAGAGGTTTTAAAAGTGCTACAAATGATGGAATGCCTAAATATTCTACTAATATAATATAACTACAACCTGTATATATTACCTTTGTTTTATATAGGATGTTACCACTGTCCTTTCATTGAATGCTATTAGCCAAACAACCTTACAGATTTGAGAAATTATCATTAGTCATACTATAAAGATGCAAATCCTAAAGATAATCCCACACATATACAGTCCATATAATTATGTTTGATTTCTGAAATTTAATATTTATGAGGGAAAGTTAGAAATCATGTAATGGTAATGAATAAAATATGCTAGATTCTTTGAAAATATTAAAAGACAGTTTGGAGAAAGTGTAACCAAATCCAATTGGGTTGGATTCAGGTATTCTGCGGAGTCCATCATCATCTTCCTGAGAAGGTCAAGGACAGGGTACACCCCAGCGGAAACAAAGACGGGTGTGAAAGTCCGAAAGGAGACCCAAGGATTTCGATGAATTTGTAATCAGCAGCGAAACAAGTGAAAGCCCAAGAAAAAAGTCTAAGAAAATGTCCACTAATCTTAACTCAAGAACAACGTACGACTCATTCTGATTCAGATTTGCTGAAAAGCATATACAGTCGTAGAAATGTGTAGCTTGAAGGATTTAGTACTGATAATATTAGAGATATGTGAATTAATGGACATAATGAAACATAAGTATTATGTAGAGTAAAAATGCAGACATCACAGAATTAAGAATTAGTGCAAGTGTAGAATACATATAATATAATAATGTATGTACTTGGCAGAGAGGCTGAGCTCCCTGGAGTCCAAGGATGAGTCCCAAGTTCTATATCTTTGTACCGTTGATGTTTACATCCGCAGTTTATAGTACACTGCCACTGTTTGTTAATGGAATGCCATGCAATAAATATCTTATCTTATCTCATGTGGAGTTGGAAAGAAATAAGAAAAGAATCTTGTGAGTAACCAAGAGAAGTTGGTTCAAAGGTAAGAGGATATGCCGTCAAGACCAAGTTCAACGAATCGGCAATTCAGCCCTACCAAGAAGGATTTATGCAACCACATTCAGACAGCTTTACGAAATAGCAGCAAGAACCGCATACGTAGTTTGAGCTGATCAGTGCACTATCAAATGAAGATGGAAAACAAGTGAATGAAAGAATCCTAATTCATATTTCTGAATAGGTTTAGTTGAATAAGGAACATTAGTGATGCAATGTTTAATTACAGTAAACAGTTCAGTAAGATTGTTTATGCATTCATTTCCATAAATAAGCTGAATGTACCATTTTGTGATTTTCATAAGACAGCAACAATTAACATAGAAATATGAAATTACATGCTACAATGTGTTCTGCCTTGCATATGATGCGAATGAAAACATTTGTATAAAATATGGCAATATCTCTGCAGGTTCGAACTACCCAGGAGTTAGAGAACAACAAAAGTGTTGTGCTTGTTAAAGCAACTTTTGCAACATTACAGGATACTGCTTCAAGAAACAAAAACCTAAAAAGCACTAAATTGAAAACTGTAAGTAAGCATTATGCCAATATCACAGAGTTTGGCTGTGATAACAAAACTATGCATCTGAATTCTAATGTTTGAAAACGGCATTGAACTCTTTTCTGTGACTTAGGTGAAGGTTCATCTCTTGTTCTGTATGAAAGGGTTTTTTTTGTTGTGTCTCCATACAATTCTGTTTCTATTACACATTCTCATCTCTTATGTAGATATACAGACGGCATCAGAAAACCCACTGATTCTGCTAAATGGCAGGAATGGAAATCTGAAGCAAAAGATGGATCCCTGTTCTTAATAGTATCATCGAAGACATGGGATTGTAAATACAGCAAAGGACCCAAGGACAACCATTAGGTATATACAAAATTTAGTTACATGTAAATGCAAGATGGAAATATTGTTATATTATTTTAAGATTCATGTGAATTAGTAGCAGTGCATTTGTAGATAGTGTAGTATTAACCTTACTTCTTAGCTATGTATTGATTTATAAATATGGACTAACAGCGTTTATAACAAATATAAGGCTTACAATTGCAATCAACTACCAAAACAATGGAGGACACTTTCTTATCATATTAGGTAAATGCAAGATGGTAGTATAAGTGCCCTGTCGTCTATGTGATACATATAATATTAGAAAAGATGAACAAAGCATGGAGAAACATAGCTAGTTCCTGAACATAATGTCACATTTTGAATTACAAAAGGATTACATCACACCTTATTTTCCTCAATATATATATTTTCCCCTGCATTGTTGAATGTACTTCACTCTCAAGTGACAGTTAATCTTAGTCAAAGTGACAGTTAATATTAGTCAAAGTGACAGTTAATCTTAGTCAAAGTGACAGTTAATCTTAGTCAAAGTGACAGTTAATCTTAGTCAAAGTGACAGTTAATCTTAGTCAAAGTGACAGTTAATCTTAGTCAAAGTGACAGTTAATCTTAGTCAAACCCCAACTAATACTTTTGTTTGATCTTCATAGTAATTATTAGTAATAAATAGTAAGATATTAGCAAGTAACATGTTGCTAGTGTCGCTTAAAATCTTACAATGTTTTTCATGTTGCGCTAGTTAATTACAGAAAATAAGGACAAACAGGACAGCAGCGTCACAAACAGGGTCGACAAACTCGTGATTAACAACATACATGAAGTTGTGGAAACTGGTGAAACACAACCAAGAAAAGTTGGTTCAAAGGTAAGAGGATATGCCATCAAGACCAAGTTCAACAAATTGGCAATTCAGCCTTACGAAGAAGGATTTATACAACCACATTCAGACAGCTTTACAAAATAACAGCGATAACCACATACGTAGTTTGAGCTGATCAGTGCACTAGCCCAGCCAAAGATGGATCCCTGTTTTTAATAGTATCATCGAAGACATGGGATTGTAAATACAGCAAAGGACCCAAGGACAACCATTAAGCATATACAAAATTTAGTTCCATGTAAATGTAAGATGGAAACATTGTTATATTATTTTGAGATTCATGTGAATTAGTAGTAATGCACTTGTAGATAGTGTAGTATTAAATTTACTTCTTGGCTATGTATTGATTTTGTAAATGCAAGGAAATCTACCAGACAGCGACTGTTCATGATTCCAAAACATCACTGTGATGCAAAACTGCACGTCAGAGAGACGCTGTGCATCCCATATGAAAGGTGAGACTGCAGTGCTAATGTTTATTATCAAAGAAGCATCAGATAATCATATTTTCCAACTTGAGTCAGATAACACGTTTACTTTGAACCGAATGCACAGTATACGTTTTAAAGACACTGCCACTCAGTGAATGGTGAAATGAAACATATGTCATATTTAGGCGGATACGTTCTGGTTAACGTTTAGTCCCATCTGGGTTTCATACCCAGAGCCCTGAACTCTAAGAGTGAGGCACCTTATCGCTAACTCATTGTCAGCGATCTAACCCATTCTGCCACAGCATTTTCCTAAAAATGGAAGTGTGACCATTGGCAGTCCAGACCACATACTTTGTGTAGTCCACAAAAGCAGAGTCAAGGTGTCACCAGCATATGAATTCTAAATGTTGTTTTTGGATAGTTTGTACATCCGTTTAAAAAGATTAGGCACAAATGACACATGTATATGAATGTTAATGTTTCACAAACGGGTGCGAAATGTAAAACGCAAAGGCACTTACCAAATGGTTCCATCATATACTGGCCGAGAATGGTGACAGAATGAAACACAAAAATACACAGATGAATTGAAGAAAGCATTGGTTGAAGGGAGACTATCAGAATATCACGTTGAACGACACTTTATTGTTTCATTTCCAAGACCCAAAGACCATTCAGAACACCCCACTGGCGAGGTATAGTGCAAAGTCATCTGGGTGTTGTGTACATATAATTAGAAAGTGGGGCATCAATGGCAGTATGCGAATGTTAAGTTATGAGAAGTTACTGTATCATTGTTAGAGTAACTATTTTTGTTATACAGTAAACACTGTGTTAGCAAGCTCAAGGGGAGGAAGAAGTATAGCTCATTGTAACAGGATTTTTATTGTACGTATTTCTACTATAAAAATATTACCATGTTAAAATTCCTTCTTTTTTTAAGTACTTCCAATCTTTTGTATCAGATGTTTTTCAACTGACAATTTTACGAAGCAAGTGGCTGTAACTAAGAGACCTTTCATTATATCAGTCAATTCATCATAAAGGAAGTTTACTGTACGTAAAATGAAACATTGAAATTTCTTTCCAACAACTGTTTGCTTTGTTCAACATACACACAGAAAAATATTCACCATGATGATATCAATGACAGGAAAAAATATGTGTACTACCCATTGCTTGCACTGCAGAAGTTCAGGGGAATGGTGAGGGGGCCATTTTCACAGCCTACTGAAATATGAAACCCTGAATGGAATAGGACATGAACAGAAACAACAGACTTAAATATAGTTGCAAGCAACGATGAGGGCTCCTTCCATTTAATACAGCTCATCTGTTTGTAACTCACATGTTAACGTTGAAAGTAGTAATGGTTAGTTAATATGTATGATATCACTAATAGTCGAATGCTCTTTTACTGGAACTACTGGAAGTTTCTAGAAGCTGTTCTCAAAACGTTTTTTCTTAGATTGGAAAATATCACTTAGGTATCATGAATCTGAAAAGAAAGGGAATCTTTGTTCAAACAATCGCAAAACTAGAACATTTATTAACAGAACAAGTTTTCCTAATATGCAGATGATACAGAGTTGTCTCTCAGGTTCAGGCCAATGATATCAGCTTCAATGACGAATGCCTTTTTTGGATGCCATCTTGTATACAGTACATGAAGCACAGTTGCTTACTACCTCCTGCGAATTATCATTGAAATCAAGTGGTATGTATGCATTGTGGAAGCTAAGACACTTGTCCATGCTTTTGTGACATTATGGCTTGATTATTGTAATTCATTGCTGTCTGGATCAATTCACGGTGCATTTTAGCGACTCGACCCAAGCGATTCTGTCCACTGGTGCTCTTTGTAGCTCTGGTACAAAATCCGGCGGAATAATAATAATAATAATAATAATAATAATAATAATAACTAGGATTGCCTCAAGGGCAATACTGACGGTCTTCAGACTTCCTCCATACACCCACCGTGAGAATCTCTCCTCTTTGGACGGTAAATGCATCTTCCATTAGGAGTGTTTTCAGATTATTTTGGACACAGAAGCACAAGTGAACTGAATGGCGTGGGGTGTGGGGAAGGAGAGGAGGGGGTCCTATCATCCGCGAAGCGGTGTGCGTTTGGGGGTAACGCTCCTGTATTTCTGTGAACATTTAGTGCCAATCCAGTAAAATTATGTTGAAAATGAAAGTGGAGTTCTAATAAGACTGTGCCACCGCAGTGCTGAAATAGAATTTCCTTTGTTACGAGCGCTTACATCTGCAACAGCAGCATTTTGTTAGAACTTGAGTTGATTATGTGATAAACCGCAAGTGAACTGATCTTGACCTGATCTTGACGGTGGGGGTGGTGGGTGGTGGGTGGTGGTGGGTGGTGGGTGGTGGTGGGTAGTGGGCTCCTATCTTTTGCGAAGTGGTGTGAGGTTGGGGGTAACGCTCGTGTATTTTTGTGAACATTTAGTTCCAATCTAGTAAGCCACAGTTGGGAACGAACTGGAAATTCTAGGCGAAACTATAACGTCGTGGCAGCCCCTTTCCCACCCCTCCCTCGGAATTGCGCACATGGCCATGGCAACTGCTGTGTGTGTTTTGGGGTAGGGGTGGTGTAGCGGGGGAGAGAGATGGGTGAAGAGGGCCGTTGGCGGGATCAAAGGTTAGCTGCCACAAGCATAGAGGTTAACTCATGTAGCCAGAATAAGAAAGATCTTGTTAAAACAGTTGGAAGACGCGAACCAGTAATAAGCATCAGCTCCTGAAGCGTGAGCATTTGTCTACGTCTAAGACTATAGTCTATCGTCATGATGTTCGTCATGATGTGAGATGAATGCAAGTATGAGTGTGTTTGTTTACAATATTAAAAATTGGTTTAAATGTATTTATTTTTCAGAAACTGGATAGGCAAACACAATGCTTATATTAATGCATCACTAGATATTTGAATCACTGCATTCCAATCGATTTGAGTTCGTCGAGCAAATAATTCAAAAGTTCAGTAGATCTGAATAAAATATTTTTTTCTTGATAATCAGCATTCATAAGTCCTTTGACTTAATATTGGTGAAACTCTATCAAGTACAGAAATTATCACAGAAATGTGCAGTCCAAGTTGCATCTTTTTGAAGCAGAGACCTAAATGTTTGTGCTCGAAATAGTAATCATTCTTGTTAATGATTTTGGACTAGTTAAAATCATTTTACTTATACTGCTAATTGAGCATTCTGTGAAATTCGTATCAATATCAATAGTTTATCAATGTATTTTACATTGATACAAATGTCATAAAGGCTAGAGAGAGCCAGCACATACTTGAGTCCTAATAAGACTGTGGCATCGCAGTGTAAGATATAGATTCCATTGTTTCTGACGCTCTCATAACGCGAAGACAGCATTTTGCTGTATCAGCAGAAAATGTTACGTAATAAAACGCAAGTGAGCTGAATTTGGCCAGTGCTGTTGCGGTTTGAAGGGTGAGGAAGTGCTGAGTGTGGGGTGGAAGTGGGTAGAGGCTAAGCAGTGTGTGGCATTTTTAATCCAAACTAGAAATTCCTTTGTTGGTGCCTCGCTCACATAACGCGAGGCAGAGGGCAAAGTCCAGAGGGGGTCGGTGGGGTGAAGGGGGGGGAACCTATCACGCGGGAAGGGGTGTGCGTTTGAGCGAACGCTCATGAATTTCTGTGAAACTGAGTTGATTCTTGCTGAATGTTCACGGCATTCGTCCAAACACACACCGCTTCGCGGATAAATTTGCGATGCTTATAAATACCACCGCGTCCCTTCGCGCCTTCATTTGCGGCATTGAGATAGCTTGAGTGCGCGTGGCCTGCTTAGATAGAACTCGCTGAAACTGCGGTGCGCAGCTGGAGTATCCTGCCTGCCTGTGTCACTCTCCGTTAAATCAAGTGTATTGGGTAGTGATTACTTACAGCTGGTTAAGTGGAACTATTAGTTACATTCGGCTTGTACTTGCCTTTCTGCAGTGCATTTGAAACTGGGTGTGTGCCAGTTATCAGTGCCTGTAATCAGCTGTTGTTTACTGTTTAACTGTAGTTAGATATAGTGGTAGTGTCTTATTTCTTAACAGCTTAGTACTTATCTATTGATATTCACTAGTGTTTTATTACTTTTTAGCTTGTTAGCTGAAAGTAGTTAGTTACGTTCATGTTGTAGTGTTCTTCTCGCTTAGTTTCATTTTCAGTTATGATTTATTTGTCATAGAAAGTACTTTTTGTTCTAATTGTCTTTTGTTTATTTGAGAACATTAGTCGGTTAGATACACATTCACTATCGGATTGGTGTAGTTATTGAATTGCAATTTAGTGACTACTTGTGACCGTTGGGTTGAGATTTTTCTTATTTCTGATCCAAACGAGGAACATGTATAGTGAACAGAACTAGTGTACCCACTAACATAGTTTTTGTCCATATCCCCAGGGTCTTGAACGGATAAAGTTATTTACGTTCAGCTTGTGGGTGATTTGCTTGTTTCCAGTAGTATTTGTTTGAAGTGTTACTGGTAACTGATTGAAATCATGTTGTGTTAATCAATGTTATGTGAACAATCTAATATTAGTTACTTAGTATAGATCTGTTCATGACGTGTATGACCATGTATGCATTTGGCATTGTCCATGAATGCGAACGTAAATACCATGTTTGAAGTAACGCATGTATCTATTCATCGCGACAATGAGATGGAAAGTGAAATAACAACTATGACTGAAAATCTGTCTAACATTCAAGATGCCAATAAACCTGAATGTACTGACATGATTTGTTCAGACAGTGAACACTGTGAAACATCAGAGACAGAAAGTGTTGTTGGTGAAAATGTGATGGGTGTGAAGCAAACACAAAGGAAACAGTACGTCAAAAAAATTCAGAAGCACAATTGCAGAAGACAAAAGAGAATGGAAGCCAAAAGTCTGTCGCAAAATGCACTTAAAATGTCCAAGAAACGTAGAAGTGAAATCGCCAAAGCAAAATACAAATTAAATGAGGAATATCGCTCTAAATTGAGAAGGAAAAGTGTGGAAAAGTATGCTCACAATCAGAAATTTAGAGAACGTGTAAAAGATTTCAGTGTCAAAAAGTACAGACATAATGAGAATTTTAGGGAATCTGTGAAAAGTGGAAGCACTGCGAAATATCGACGAAATAAGCAGTTCAGAGAAGCTGCAAAATCATCAAGCACTGAGAAATACCAGGGAAATAAACAGTTTAGAGAATCTGTGAAATCTGCAAGTATTACAAAATACCAAGGGAAGGAACAGTTTAGAGAGGCTGTGAAAAAGGCACAAACTGTCAAATACAAGACTACTGCAGCGTTCAGACAAGTGCGAAAACGAAACATGCTGTCAAGAAATAGGAAAACTTCTTTCAACAGTAAACTGCTGAATGTTATGACAGGTTTTAGGAAACTTATTGCAGACGGCCCAGAGTATGTTTGTTCAGTGTGCCATCGCAGACTTTTTGAAAATCAAGTTGTCCTATGTTTGAAAACAAATTATGGGAAAGCTCAACAACTGGCTAGTCAGTGTATTACTCAAACATTTCTTCATAAATGTACAGAGAGTTGTATGCAGCCGTGTGTGTTTGAGACAGGCCCAAGTGGAAAATTATGGATTTGCCATTGCTGTCACAGAAAGTTAAAGTCTGGCAAGAAACCTGCTGAAGCTGTCGCAAACAATCTTCAATTACATGACATTCCAAAACAACTGAGTTGTTTGAATAACTTGGGACAGCATCTTGTTGCTGTCAATATTCCGTTCATGAAACTTATGTCTTTGCCAAAAGGCCAACAGAATGCTGTACATGGACCAACTGTGGCTCTACCATCAAACATCAAGCAGACAACAACTGTTCTGCCTCGAGTTCAAACATCTGATCAGATGATCCGAGTAAAGTTGAAGTGGAAATTGGCGTACAAAGGTCATTACCAATATCAGTATGTGAACAAAGAAAACATTAGAGCAGCTTTGTCTTATCTGAAAGAAAACAACATTTATTACAGAGACATAGATTTCAACAACGACTGGATGAACCCTCATGATATTGATATAGAGGATGGTGACTTGATAAATCCTTACACTGATGTTGCAGTGGAAATTCCTGAAGATGTTGGGAGAAAGGTTCATTCTGATCATGCAAGTCGTGTAAAGTCAAATTCTCCTTCAACTTTGAAGGAAATATCTGAAGATGAGAGTGATGAAAATGGATTGTTATTGGATACATGTCTTCAACCAGTTGACATTGGACAAGATATCTTGGACAATAATTATGAGAATATCATCAACATTTCCCCATGTGAAAATAACATTCCAGTTGCAATTTCAACTGACAAAACCAATGAAGCTAAATGCTTTCCTGTTTTATTTCCAAAATGGACTCCTACATTTCATGATGAACGAGAGGAAAGGCTGACGTTAGGTAGATACCTGAACACATGATTACTGAATGCAGATGGAAGATTTGCTCGAAGTACTGATTACATATTTTATGTTCAGTATCTTTCAGAACTCGAGCAGGTCAAATCAAATGTCCAAATCTCCATTCGTAAAGGAACTGCTTCACAACACAACAGGAAAATTGTAGCCAGTAATCTTGCCGACAAAGAATCTCTTTCACAGATTTTAAAGCATGAGGAAGGATACAAATTTTTGAAACCAATTAGAGGGACACTTCCCTTTTGGCAGTCAGTTCAAAAGGACCTTTTTGCGATGATTAGGCAGTTAGGAATACCTACATGGTTTTGTTCATTTTCTTCTGCCGAACTCCGGTGGAATGACATCATTGATTGTATCCTGCGTGAAACATTTAATACAAGGAAAGCAAAAGATCTCGATTGGAATTCAAAATGTTCAATATTGAGAAGAAATCCAGTAACAGCAGCCAGAATGTTTGATCACAGGTTCCATGGTTTCCTTAGGGATGTAATCATGTCTCCAGCGGCTCCAATCGGAAAAGTCATTGACTACTTTTATCGTGTGGAGTTCCAGTCACCACACACTCATTCCCTTTTCTGGATAGAAAATGCTCCAAAAATCAAATCTGACCCTGATGAAGCTGTCGTCAATTTTGTTGACAGATATGTTACATGTGAAATGCCAGAGCATCACAATGAACTTTGCAGCATTGTTGACAGTGTTCAAACCCACAGCAAACGTCATACAAAGACCTGTCAGAAAGGCGGTAAAAACCTGTCGGTTCAATTTTCCAAGACCCCCATCATGCAGAACCTTCATTTCTCATCCTGAGACAAACAATCAAACAAAAACTGTTGACGACTTGACTACAGATGCCCATGGCAATCCAGATATGCAATTCCTTATTAAAATCCTACAGCCAAAAATGTCGTCAAAAACAGCAGAAAAGGTACTGAGCTAAATTTGGAGAGAGATAAGCGATGAGAGTCAGTATGATTCAGCCGAATCACTGTTTCAGGCAATAGGTCTTAATCAAGAAGACGTAGAAAGAGAATGTGCTTCACTGGGCAAAAGGACAAGTCTTTTCCTGCAAAGGCGCCCCAATGATGTATGGATTAACCAGTATAATCCTGCTCTACTGAAATGTTGGAATGCCAACATGGACATTCAGTATGTCATTGATGCCTACTCATGTGTAGTGTACATAATTTCATACATCACCAAAGCCGAACGGGAAATGGGTTTGCTCCTTGCCCAAACTGAAAAAGAAGTGCGCAGTGAGGACAACATCAATGCAAAGCAAGCACTGAAAAAGCTCGGCCACATTTATCTCAGTCACCGAGAAGTAAGTGCTCAAGAAGCCGTTTACAGAACATGCAATATGCATTTGAAAGAAAGTTCTCGTTTGGTACAGTTCATACCTGTGGGGATGAATACCACACGGTTAAGCTTGCCTCTTGAGACAATAAAGCAAAGATGTTCTTCTGGAGATTTCGAACAAAAAGACATGTGGGTAACAAGCATAATTGATCGCTACACTCACGGGCCATCTGGGAAAGAGATGGATAAGGTGTGTCTAGCTCAATTTTGCTCCGAGTACAGAATAGTAACACAATCAGAAATGTCTCTTGTAAGCAAGGAGAAACGCAGAACACCTGTACTCACTCATCAGAAAGGCCTTGGGTTCATGCAAAAACGAACAAACAGCAAACCAGCAGTCATTCGTTATCCCAAATTCTCCCAAATGAAGGATCCAGAGAAGTACTACCACTCACTGTTGCAATTATTTCTGCCATACAGACTCAATGCACAACTCAAACCACCTACTTTTGAATTACATGAACGTTTCTATTATGAGGGCAGTGTAAAAATTGGCAATGCTACTCAGTTGGTGAAAACCTTTGTTGACGAAAACAAGAACCTGTTTGAAAAAGATGTGGATGAATTGGACAGAGCTGAAGAAATTCTGGGGAGTGTTGGTACTTTGGAAGATGCATGGTCCCAAATTTGTCCTGAAACTGAAATGGAAAGTCAAGAGTGTGAAGACCTACGGCAGAATGTTGATAACGAAGAAGATTCTGAATGCATTATCCCAGACTTACAGGGCCATGACCATAGATCACATGAAAGTACTATTGTTTGTTCGTCACTGTCCAGAAATGAAGCTCAAAACATTCTACAATCACTGAATTCAGAACAGAGTGCAATCTTCTATAAGGTACGTCAATGGGCTGTTAAAAAAAGAAATGGTCTAGAACCTAAACCTTTTCATATCTGTGTTCATGGCCCTGGTGGTACAGGCAAGTCTCTACTCATCAAAGCCATTAACTATGAATGCAACAGACTTCTGGCTAAATGCAGAGATAATCCAGATGACATTTCTGTGTTATTTTGTGCACCAACTGGGGTAGCTGCATTCAACACTGATGCCCAGACAATCCATAGTGCATTCTCAATTGGCATTGATAAACACTGGCCATACATTCCTCATAGTGAAGAGAAGATCAATACCCTTCGCCACAAGTATCAGAGTGTTCAGTTGCTGATTACTGATGAGATATCAATGGTGGACCACAAATTGTTATCATACATTTATGGCCGACTCAAACAACTAAAGCAAACTCCAAATGATGTGCCATTTGGCAATGTGTCCATTCTTGCTGTTGGAGATTTTTACCAATTGCCACCTGTTAAAGGTAGACCACTGTTTTCAGAAAACGTTGGCGTTGACTATTGGAATGACATTTTTGTCAAAGCTGAGCTGATCCAAATCATGCGTCAAAGAAATGTCCTCTTTGCTGAAATGTTGAACAGACTTCGCGTTCATGATCGTGACACCCCATTACAGCCACAAGACATTGAAACTCTAAAGGGTCGAGAAAATGGAGCAGATATGAATTGTATGCACATCTTTCCCAGAAATAACCAGGTTGACGAGTTCAATAAAGAAATGCTGAATGCCAAGTGTCCAAATGCCATTACCATTGAGGCTGATGATGTTTTGAAGCAACGTCAGACAAATGTTAAGTTGAGAAAGGAAATATGTGGCTCATTTGCCTTGCCTCAGAAAATTAAAATGGGTATTGGTGCAAGAGTTATGCTCACAAGAAATGTTCAAACGTCCGATGGTTTAGTGAATGGTGTGTTTGGTACAGTTTCTCATCTCCTAATGAGAGGAAATGAACAAAAACCAATGAAAATTTTCATTGAATTTGATAACTGCAAGGTTGGTGTAGAATTGAGGAAGAAAACGCATTTTCCAATGGGTGTTTCAGTCACTAGTACGCCAACTGAGATGCAGGAAGAGGCAGCAAGAAAGGTGCTGAAGGCAATTTCCATTAAAACTTGCATGGGCATGCACAGTACACAAAACACAAGGGCTGACGTTTGATCAGATATCAGTATCTTTCGATGGAATCGGAACTCCAGGACAGGCATATGTTGCTCTCAGCCGTGTAACGTCAAAGGCTTGGTTGTGCGAAACTTTGATCAAGCAAAATATACTGCAGTGATCAAGTAACAAATGCACTGACAAAAATGAAAAACTTTGATGCAGACGTTTACAATGAGCAACGCAGTTTTAATTTCTCAGTTATGCTGCACAACATACAAGGTCTGGACGCACATTTTGATTGTTTGAGAAATGACAAACGATTCATGAAAGGCGATATATGCCTGACAGAAACATGGATAGCATCTGAAAATGTGTCCAAATATACCTTACCAGCTTACACATTTCATCATCAAAACAGGGAGTCGTCATACGACCATTTGAACACAATGTTTTCGAATTTCAAATCACAGGCTCATGGTGGTGTAGGTGTGTATGTGAAAGAAAATTTGTACGCTGAACAGCTAAAACACAACTGCAATTTGGAACATCTGTGCATGTACTTGCCTGTCATAGATATTGTACTTGTTTTGGTATACAGGCCCCCAACCTATCAAATGACAGCCTTCAAGATTAGTTTGAGGCATTTGATGGAAAGACTGGATGAAACCTTCAGTTGTGGGATGATGATTGTTGGTGACTTTAATGACAACACCAGAACGTTGTCATCTATTGAAAATTTCCTGAGACATTTGGGATTTATTCAGAATGTAACAGAAGCCACAACTGAAGACAATACCATCATTGACCATGTGTACACGAGAGGTATCCAAGATATTTCAGTAAAGATTGTGCCAACCTATTTCAGTTTCCATGAAGGCCTGGAAATAAAAAATTCAAAAGATTGCTGAAGTGGATTAAAGTTTGCACTTGCACTTGACTGTTTCATGTATTGTTGCACTCCTGTGTCAGGGCAATGAAAGTAGACTGTTAGAGTCCCATTTCTAAGGAATCAGATTGCTAACAGACTTTTTATTGTATACATTGCATTTGTAAAACAGCCATAGACCTATGTGTATATATGTGTCCTATATTGCATGTGTAAAACAACCACATACTTGTATGTATCTGTTGCATTTGTGAAAGCTGTGTATTGTGGCAACACAGTATATACAATCGATTAAAATCACAAGTATTTACAATCACATTTCTATGGATTCAAAGTGCAGACAGACAATGTATATATTGCATTTATCAAAAACAGCCATACACGTGTGTGTATGTTCGTGGCACTTCTTTGGCAATGCAGTATATGTTCTCTGTTGAAGTCAGACGTATTTGCAATCGCATTTCAATGGTGCTAATAGACGTTTTAGTATATATTGCATTTATAAAATCAGACATAAACATTTGTGTAGATATTACTTCGCAAAACAACCACAGACTCTTGTGTATCTATATGGAATCAAATTACTAACAGACGTATGTGTATATATTGCATTTGTAAAACACCCATTCTATGCCGATGTGACATGAAGCACATTTCAAATGAATTTAATCAAATATGTCTGTGGTGCAGTTCAGATGATTTGTATGAAGTATGACTACCATTGACATGTATTTTGATATGTTATTATATCTTTTGTCTGCTCAATTTTGTGTGCTATTGTAGTCCTTCGTTGACAGGTTTTTATAATGTCTATATTTTAATATGTACCTGAACACTAATATTGTTTTGATTGCAGACCTTAGAACAGAGGATTTACGGTCTGTCAGGTTCCTAACTGGGCAGATCGAAGCTCATGCTGTTGATCACAGGACTGTCTGGTCCAGACTCGATCATGTACAGACGGCAACCATATAACTGGAATACTGCTGAGTGCGGCGTAAAACTGCACTCACTCACTGTAACAGAATCGACTATTTCCTTAACCCTCATGTATTTCTGTGAACAATCACTGCTAAGCCAGTGTAACGCAGGAATACTGCTGAATGCGGCGTAAAACAATATACACACTACTTGAAAGATTAGATCCTGACATTTCCAAAATGCTAAACATTTACTGTAGACCTAAGGACAACAGAGTTACGGCCTGTTAAAGAATCAACTGTTTCCTTGACCATTAAAAACCCAGAAGTAAGCAACGTTGCTAGATTTTACTGGCGCTTCCTCCAGTTATCTGTGAAAAATGCCAAAATCTGAAGCACACACCCCCTCTAAGTCTTTGTGGCGTAATTGTGGCTTAACTATTGACTTTTACATGACCATAATGTGAAGCAAAAATGTTCTCCAGTTAATCATCTATCGTTTGATACCTTCAAACATCATATTCATTATGTTTTCGCAGAGCTGTGACATGTTTAAAAACCTTAAAAGCTGCATTTTTACAAAATTGACCAACTTTCGAGGGCGATAACTCCGAAGGTATTCAAGATATCAATATGTCTTTTATGAATATAAGTAGCCTGGGGTATGGGCTTTCGATCGACATACATAACACTAGGGTACTCTTCATGGTTCAGGAGGAGGCAACCTTGAAACACAGGCACAGTCAAAACTTGCGAAAATGTGCAAAATCGCAAAGTTTGTCTTTGGGTCGTTACTGTGACGTAACTATTGATTTTTACATAACCATAATGTGAAGCAAAAAGTTTGCCCATTCAATTCTGTACGCTTTGGTGCCATGTAAGATGACATATCACAATTTTCCGCAGAATTTTGAAACTTTTAAGAACCCTATGAAAACGTGTCTTGAAAATTTTGATCAACTTTCAAGGGCGATAACTTTTCAAGATATTATGATGAACAAATTAAGCTTTCCAAGGTATGGGCTTTCTAATGATGTATTAAACTTGATTGTGCTATACGCCGTTCTGGAGAAGAAGATTTTCAAAGACAGGCACTGTCAAAACGCGAAAATCGGCAAAAAATGCAGTTTTTTCACATAATAACAATAGGTCTTCCAGACTTTGTCTGAAGACCTAATAATAAAAACACGAACGATTACAATAGGTCTCCTGCTTAGCAGCAAGGAGCCCTAACAAAGAATCTAATGAGGACGTTGCCAGGATGCCAGTCAGGATAACATGACAATCAAGATCCTCCCAGGGGCCCTCTCTACAGAACAGATGCCAGTAAGGATAACTTGACAATCAAGACTCTCCCAAGGGCCTTCTCTACCACGTCTACAGAACAGATGCCAGTCATGATAACATGACAATTAAGACCCTCCCAGGGGCCCTCTCCTCTCTACAGAACAGATGCCAGTCAGGATAACATGACAAGACCCTCACAGCAGCCCTCACTACAGAACAGATGCCAGTCAGCCAGGATAACATGATGAGCAAGCCAGTCAGTCAGGATAACATCACAATGAAGACTCTCACAGCAGCCCTCTCCATAGAAGAGATGCCAGTAAGTCAGGAGAGCATGACAAGACCCTCACAGCAGGCTACTCTATAGAACAGACGCCAGTCAATCAGGATAACATGACAATGAAGACTCTCACAGCAGCCCTCTCCAGAGAACAGAAGCCAGTAAGTCAGGATAACATGACAATCAAGACCCTCCCATCAGCCATTCTCCACAGAACAGATGCCCTGGACACCAGGTGTTTGACGCTCTGTGGAAGGGTTAGCTATTGGATTCCACTGTCTACCAGTCCCTTGGCCATGGACAGGTCCACAGGCATGCTTGATACCCATGGGAGAGTGTTTAAAGCAATTATTCACTCTTTCCAAAGTCCCGGTATTACAGGGCCAAGTAACCTTAGGAAAATTTGTGTAGATGAATGACGTCATTAGAGCATAAGGTGAATACAAGTGATATGAGTAGAGTAGTCTTGAACTAAGGATGAATGAGTGCACAGAATGTACAACGTGGACACACCCCGTATGAGTACTGGATTCGCCTGCATCTGTTGGCGGCCAGCACAATATTTGTAAGTCATATGAATAGAGTAGTCTTGAACTGAGGATGAATGAGTCCACTGAGAAATAATTCTGGTTAGCACCTGTTTGCACCTTTTCTTTTCTCCTATATATATATATTTCAAAACATTCATATCTAGAACTACGTACATATTATGCAGCCCCGACCAATCAACCAACCATCTCAACCAGCCTCCACACCACTACAGCCAAAGACTGTACTCGTCAGGTTTAAATGGAACTGACTAGGCTCCCCTTTCATTAGATACAAATAGTTATACTTTCCCTGTCCATTCCTTTCTAAATGTCCCCTTGATTGTACCAATATGGAAGTCTGCTAGTGAGCACACAACATACACGCCAATGATGGTCTGCCGCATATACATCTTGGCTACCACACATTTTACATACCACCACCATTCTTAGGTCACTTTTTGTCATTGTAGCTGTATATATGTTATTAGCTTATATTGACAAAAATGGGTCCACAGTCTATCTTGAAACCTCCATTTATGTCCATTTTCATAAGGTCACTAATAAATTTTGTCTTCTATGGCCGCCATTAAATCTGATGCATAACTGGACTGTATAATACCTTCCATATATCTACATCTTACAACACCACTAATTACAACATACCTTCCATTTATGTAATGCAACTAATATTGATTTGTCCTCCATGTCCATCATTTTAAATCACCATGTAAGTGGAACATATCATAACTTCCATCTATGTCCATTTCATACCACTACTGTTTCATTATATCCCCATTATGTCCATCACCTCATGAAACTTACAACAATGTAGCAATATTTGTAACTCATTTGTAAACGGTGTAATGATACACTGAAATTGTAATCTCCAATATTTGGTACACATACGATTGAGCTTGGAAGTGCAGTTGAAAACGGCCATGGAAAAAGTTTAATATTTGTGGGCGGTTAAGATGAAGATATAGACATACAGACAACCCTCTTCCCGCTGCATGTAGTCAAAGGGGAATAATTAGAGCCGGTATATAAAGGTAGCCAGCGAGTGAGCAAGGGATGCTGACAGAAACGGTACAGGCACTAACACATGACCCTGCCCAGTGTCTGCTGTTGGTACAATGACTCTTGTGAGATACAGATGAAATATTGCTAAGTGCGACGTGAAACTACGCTGAACTCACTGACTAAACCACAGATACATTATCACCATAGTTTATAACATCTTGTCATTTCCAGCTTGAATTTGGACCATTATAAGTATTGATCCTGGATCCTGTATTTCATCGGAAATGTATTTAACGTAAGAACCTAGACATTGTTGATCAATTCCATGTCATTTAAAGGTCGCAAAACACAGCAAAACGGTAACAGATGCATATCTGTCATATTGCATTAATATTACCTGTTTAACCAGGTAATATTAAGTAAGATACCCACTGGAGGTAAACTTAGTTTGATAGTACATACATTATTGATGCAGCAGAGAAAAACAATCAATCTTGATTGGGAAAGGCCAGGGCCATGAGCCATTTTGCGCATTAAAATGAAAAATGTCTCATTAAAATTTGGAAGTTTACTATCGATACAAGGGCAGTGGCCCATTCTAAATTCAGGAAATGGCTTATAATCCCGAAAACCCTGCACTTATCTTAAGATAATTCAAGACATGTGTATGGTCTACATGGATCATCCCAGTTCTACTTCCCAACAGGACACACAACTTCCGACAGAACCAGTCCTTACATTCCAAGCAGACCAGGCTCTTCAATCCAGTGTCCAGTCATCACATCCCACATACCCAGGCAACCCAGGACAAGTCACTGTGAACGAACTGTGTGAAAGAACTGTCATTGTGTACAATATTCACAACTCTGTTTCCTTATTCACCTGGGTAAGCAGATTTTTCATATCTTACCACATACGCAATTACTACTTATTTCATCTGTCCAAATCACATCTGCATCCATTGTATAAGCATGTCCTTAAAAAACTGAAATCACTAAATGCAGACAAGGTAATTTTTAGCAAGATACCCACTGGGCTTAAACATAGTTTGATGGTGCAGACTTTTTGGATGCAGCTGAGAAAAAAAATCATCACGTAACTTCAGATAATTCAAGACACATGTATGGGGTACATGGACTCAAATTAGAATAGGAATGAATACAAGGAAACATTTACTGTATGCACTATTGACCCTAAAAGTGGAATCTGAAAACAGGTTACCATTTTCAGTACAATACTGAGAAATATTGCAGAAATGAATACACAATGTGATTGCAGTTAATATGAAAGGAATGACAGAATGCAGAGGGCACTGAACAATTCTATGTCAAGGTCTTTGACCAACAAAGGTCAACATGCTTTGACCACTGCAAGAGGAGATTGAATGAGGCGTTGCAGACTCAGTCCATCCACAAATGAGAATGAACTTACCCAGTGAGCAATTAAAGTGTTGTTTCAAATGGGGACCCCAAAGATCTCTGTCCTCTGTCAAGACTCTGGAAGATCTGTTTTCCATTCTGGCAGCATTATATCACAACACTACCATGGGAAGCTTTACCCAAGCAATACAGAGGCACACCAATGTTTCAGTTTTTAGTTTTAAGATTGTGGAAAAGAACTGCCAACAGGAATCAATGTGGAATTTCCAAAAGTTTCTTGTGAAGAATTTCCATCACTTGGCAATTTGACTGGCACAGAGTCAAGTGGTAGGTCACTGAAGACTCATACAGATGACACTGGCACTTCAATGAAGGTTCAGACAGATGACACATCACTGAAGGTTCATAAAGATGATATTGGCACATCAATGACACTGACATCGTTGAAGGTTCGTAAGATCATATTGGAACATCACTCCTACAGAGGGCACAGTCATATCATGGAAGGTTCATAAAGATTCTCTACGGCATTGGCCATGTGAGATAGCATGACAGGGATTGGCTCCGTGCGCTTCTGGCTTTTGGCTCAGTCAGTTGAAATTTTACAGATCAGAATTTCTCCTTTCTTGGATTTACGGTGTTTGGAGTTTCTCTTGTGTTTTTCTTTTGGATTTGCAAGAGATCTGGATTACGTTAAGGTACCCCACATTCGCTCTTGTTACTTCTAGTTTGGGAAACTGTTTCCCCTTTGACCTGTGACCTGTGCTCCTAACATTATGGTGACCTCGGGCGACAATAGCGCCTCAATAAACATTCTTGAGAAGATGCAAAATGTACCCTTGAAATGTATGCCAGTATCGGATCAGAATGAAGATGATATTCCAGATAGAGGAGACATTGACATCCCTCGAAGATGTGAGAACATGGAAACTAGAGACGGGTCAAGCCCTGTACGGGAGACCCCAGAGAATTCCAATGTGCCAAATTTGAATAATGGCCACACCAGCGAGTCGCCTGTCGACAACCAGTGTGGTGCGGGGTGCTCAGACGGGATATCTGCTTATCATTGAAGGTTCATACAGATGATATTTGCACATAACTAAAGATTCATAAAGATGATATTGGCACATCAGCGATGGCTCCTACAGAGGGCACAGGCACATCTCTGACGGTTCATAAAGATTATATTGGCACATCACTGAAGGTTCATAAAGATGATATTGGTACATCACTGACAGCACCTACAGATGACACTGTCCAATCATTCAAGGTTCATACAGATGAAATTGGCACATCATTGACAGCTCCTACAGATGCCAGTCAAGTCGTTGAAGGCTCCTACAGATGACATTGTTACATCACTGACGTTTCATACAGATGGTATTGGCACATCATTGACAGCTCCTACAGATTGCACTGTCACATCACTGAAGGTGCCAACACATGACACTGGCACATCACTGACGGCACCAAACAGATGACACTGGCACATCACTGACAGCGCCTACTGATGCTGTAGGCACTGACCAAGGAAAACAAACAAGTGAAAGGTTGTTGTGCGAGCTGTGAGATCTGAAGATAAGGTGTAACTGCCGGAGACCATGACAGAAGCATACCAGTCCCTAGAAAAGAGAAAGAAAATTGTTTAAAACAAAAACTCATTTGGAAAAGGAAAAATGCAAGCAAGTGCCTAGGGCAGCTACAAATTTACTGTAGTATAAACTCACACTTAATTGAGACTCCGATCGCAATTAATAGTAGCGTGATCCATGTGCACTGCCTGGTAGCGATCATATGGAAAACTGCATTCGGAATCGTTCGGATACAACCCTTTCCGAGGTAAAAGTTCAAAAGGTATACGCGAATGTCCACTTTCGTCCTTTGGTTAGCTGTGTTCTGATTGGTCAATCTTAAAGGTTACATGACGTGACCTCCTACTAGGTTTTGTTAGACTCAGTAGCGGAGTGTAACAAAAAGTACTGAGACTAAGTTTTCTTAGACTGTTAATTAGTTGACTTCCATTCATAAATGCACAGCACAAAAAATAGGAAGTACCAGATTCTTTCACTTTGATTTAGAGTTATCCACCCCTTAACTCTTAAATAAAATTGATTTGGGTGAAACGTTTCCTGTGAGTTATCATTTCAGTTACTACGAAAGGAATGACAGAATGAAGAGGACCCTGAAGAATTCTGTCCCAAAGTACTTGACCAACAGATTGTCAGACATGCTTTGACCACTGCAAGAGCACACTGGGCGGGGCAATGCAGACTGTCTATCCACATATGTGAATCTACTTACCAAGACAGGCACATCAATGCTGAGTTTTAGCAAAGACTGTAGGAAAGAACTGCCAACAGGAATCACTGATGATGCCCCCTAATGCTGTAGGCTTTGCCCAAAGGAAACAAACAAGTGAGAGGTTGTTGTGTGATCTGTGAGATCTGAAGATAAGGTGTAACTGCCGGAGACCATGACAGAAGCAGACCAGTCCCTAGAAAAGAGAAAGAAAATTGTTTAAAACAAAAACTCCTTTGGAAAAGGACAAAGCACAGGTAAGTGCCTAGGCAGCTACAAACTTCCTGTAGCATAAACTCACACTTAACTGAGACTCTGATAGCAATTAATCTATGGCAGAAACAGAAAACTAGTCATGCATCGATAGTATGTGTCAGTATCATTAGTTTAGTAGGAGAGTTGTGACGATACGTCCATGCCACGATACGATACATATCACGGTACTGGTAATCCGATACATATGATACGATACGTATCATGATATTTTGTTCTTGTATACAGAAAAATAAAAGTACTGGAAATAATGTGTTGTTATGTTATCATTTCAGGGTAGGTATTCTTCTCCCAAGAAAAATAAAACGTCATGATGAAAGACATTTTATTAAAAATGTTTAGCATGTGTCAGTAAAGTAGTGTTTTCCCCGAAAAATGGAACAGTAGGGATCAATATTGGCACAACAGGCTTTTTGCATAGATATCAAAATAAATTTGTGAAAATTGTGTCAGTCGGAGCATGTCCATGGCAATATTTTCCACGAAAACCTAAATAGAAGGGGAGTTTTCATAGACTGGTAAGTATGTAAGTATCGTGTTGAATCGATTCACAACAATCGTATTGATGTATCGTATCATGCAGCTCTTGAATCGCGATAACTTGCGTATCGATTAATCATCACAACTCTATTTAGTGGTCAGTCTAAGTAAACATAGTCTCAGTACACTCTACTGCTGAGTCTAGCAAAACCTAGTAAGAGGTTACGTCCATGACAACGGCTACTGTTAAGGGTTTGGCGGGGCTTAAAAAAATCGCAAATCACTGACACTGATCCCTCAATAAAAGTAATTATGCATAAAACACATGTATTTGACCTGCAGTATATATACACTTTCTGATGACATGGATACCATTAGCTAATATTTCCACAAGCTGACATCTTGAAAATGACAAGAACTCATTTGGAAAAGGAAATAACACAGGCAAGTGCCTAGGGCAGCTACAAATTTCCTGTAGTATAAACTTGCACTTAAATGAGACTCTGATAGCAATTCTACCAATTCTCTGATAGCAATTCTCACGCTACGCATTCGGTTCCAAATGAAATTTAGAGACTATCAATTCTGCATAACATTCATCTAATTTCCCAACACAGTACGTTTATCTCCTAATTAATCAGAAAACTATTCACGCATCAATAATATGTATGAATATCATTTGTTTAGTGGTTGACTTCCATTCATAATTGCACAACACATAAAAAGGATGTACGAAATTCTTTCACTTTGATTAGAGTTATCCACCCATTAAAATTTATTTGAGTTTTAAGTTTCCTGTGAGTTATCGAAGGAGACTTAGATTACTTCAACTTTTTTATTTCACAAAAACTATAAAATCTTTGGGGAAATGACTTCAAATGAGACAATTGAAGGAGAAACAAATATTGCAATAGTATTGCAATAGTAGGCCACAAGACTATCAATCACTATCTCAATAGTTGTTTCTCCCACATTTATATTGCTACAATATCCTGGTTGGCCAAATAATCTAAAATATCACATTAATGAATTGAAGAGGACTTCACTTTACATCAAAGGGGAAACATACAAAACTGATTCATATCACAACGTATAGATATACTACACATTCTCCAAGATATAAATGTGATTAATATTTCACAGAATTAACTGGTATGTTTGAATGATGGTTACAGCTGAGCTTGTTGCCATCATTTGCTTGTATAATGGCAGATGTAAAGAGAACAAGAAAGTTACCTTTGGCAGTTTAGCAGAAATAAACCGTTCGGAGATTGCAAAAAATATATCAAAATGAAGAAAGATATGATTATGTGGTATCCATCAGTATCACGTTACAGATTTATTGGATAAGATGAGATCATAGCTGAGATAAGATAAATATAAAGCAGCTGATGAACCCTTGTCTTCTTTACATCCTGTGCAGCCATTTTGTTATGCAACCAGATGGGAGTGGAAACATGCTGAGAATAGGGGATGACAGCCACAAAATTTATGCTGCTCAATGCAGGGGTCAGCAGTGGTCATTGAGCATGACCTCCACTACTTACTTCCACATGACACCATGCTGCTTTGACCCAGCACATGGACTGGAAACCCCAGACAAAGATACACCCATGTCTTAATCTAAAACAAGACAGTTGCAACAGTTCTATTGTTAACAGCAAACAAATCTGAAATGAAAGGATTTTTCTAATATAAAAATTGATTTAAAATATAATGCTCACAAAGTTTTCTATTTAAAAAAAACAAGTTTAACAAAGCAGGAATTTTGAATTTTGCAAAGCGCTCGAGACAATCTTGACTGGCAGGCCAGATTAGGAAGGTATTTCTGAACACAAATTACTTCACTAAAGGTCATTTCCATCTGGATATATATATTACAATCATTTATACTTGCCACTGGTGCACTTTTGGATTGTCACAGACGAGTGACAAACCACATGTTGGGTGACAGTGTGCAAACACTTGTTTTGAATCTGGTGCACTTTTGGATTGTCACAGACAAGTGACAAACCACATGTTAGGTGACAGTGTGCAAACACTTGTTTTGAATCTATTTGACCTAACTAACAAATACACTTATTTAAAAACATCACAGTTACTTATCATATTAATGAAACAAGTATGCATTGTAATTCACTTCAATTTCACTAAGAAGACCTAGTTGCAACCTAGACAAACAGTTCTTACCTAACTAAAATCCAGTGATTCAGATGGCTTATTGTCAGCTCGACAGTGCAGGCAGAAAGAGGAAAGTTTCAAATTTGTGGGTCACATTCTCTAGCTTGCCCTTGTCATGTGACAATATAGCCATAGGGGATTGGCTAAAATCTGTTGCTATGGAACCCATGGCACCAGTGCCTTAAGCCCACAAATCTCATTATATAACAGGTTACAGACAGGATATTGGTTTACTTGTGTAAGGGACCATAGCAAAATACCCATCCTTTACACAAATAACACATTCACATTTTTTCTTGCAGAGTGGGCAATAAGTCTTTCAGGTATTTGAAAAAAAGACATGAGCAAGAAAACCATTTTAAAGACACAACTCACAAACACACAGAAGAAACTCATGAAATGTTCCAGTACTCAAATGGCAGTGAAACACCAATTTTGAATGGTGGTGACAATGAAGATGATAACATTTATAGATATGGCTGATTATGACATTTATAGACATATTTGATTGACATTTCATCCATAAATGTCCTCAGTATCAGAGTTTTAGGTGCAACAAAGTACATTATCTGGAGTATAAGAACGGAATCAACAATGACCAGATGACTGGGGAGAATACCTAAATGACACTGACCACCTGAAAATAGTCTGTACCAATCTGCTGAATTTATAGCCAGCCCATGGCTAGTAATTATCAGTTGATCTCTAGCTGTCACTGATGTTTAGTAACAATTCATGGGGAGGCTCCCCTACAGCTCCACACTCCACCAAGGCATCCTGCTCTGTCCTCTCAACATGTGTCAGCTTTATCTGAGATTTCTGATCTTTCCTGGTATACTGACTTCCTGAGTGAGTCCTTTGATTCAGATTGTCATCGGATCTTAGTTGTTTTGTGACTTCAGTTCCACAGGACTGGTACAAATAGATGGCAGTCGTTTCAAAGGATTTTACAAGTGGCACAAAGTATTGTCCATATGAGTTACCTCACGAGAACATTTTCTACAGGCTGTGTGTGTGGAACATTCCCTGTTAATTTTAACTGGTTACTCATAAAACCTTTCCAACCAGAAGACATGACTCTGCCTTGGTACTTCGAATAAACAGTTTTCTCCTGTTAATGTGACTTCATTCAAAGTGCCACACATAATGCAGACAGAATATTTCAATTTGGGAGAGCAGTTTTGATATCTTTGTTGGAATTTTGGATACATCCTGTTTTCCATGTCTTTAGTGTCAAGAGGTGCTAACCCTGAGCTATGTGGTTGCGACATTTGATACTTCCCTCAGCAGCATACTGTGAAACCTGGGGCGGGCTGGGGTCTGGGGTCTTGGGCTGGGGTCCTGGGCTGGGGTTATATGTACTATCAGATGGAATTTGTAAACAAAAAGGAAACTCTGTTCTGGGATCTGTCACAAGTCATAACACCAGCCCAGCTCCATGGACATCTGGGGTTAATCAAGAGAGAAGTATTGTCACTCTCCCAGATGCAGGATCTGTCTTGGAGATAGACTTGTGCAAGTCTCTAAGGTAGTATTTAGTAGCTGTAAATAACAGAGTGGCATCCTGTAGTTGTCTCTCTTATGGATAGGATTACTATACATCCATGAGCTTAGCATTCTGATCAGCCTTGCAGCAAGGCTATAATACAGACAACCCTTTTATTTGAACTTTATGTACAAAGAGGGCCATGACAAAGGTTTTGAATTTATTGTCTTACAGTAAACATTCAATGGAATCATTCATTCATTCTAGTGGCATGCCGTAACAGTGTTACGTGTGATGTAAAATAAAGGACTAAAGATGGGTAACAAGGCAGTAACATGTTGTGATATGTTTATTTGGTACCATTACCATGATTATTTCAAGCAAGCCAAGAATCATAATCATGATAATTGTAACTGTAAAAACATTCCATCAAAGTAAACATTTAAAAAAACACAAGGAACAGTGTCAATACACTTTAAGATCAAATAACACATCACTAAACTAAAGAAGTTATGACACTGTGAAACAATAAAAGAAGACCCTATGTCAAACCTTAATGTGCCAATATTGAAAAAATAACCAAAAGACGACGAACTAAGAAAAAATGTGCGCTAATAAACTCTAAGAATATATCAATATTCATTCTAAGAATATACCAAATTTGATTCTTTACTAAATATTTGTAAAATCCAGAAATTATTGACATCACATCATGTGAGTATTGTGATTAAATGGGGAAAAGTTTATTTAAGTAGCTCTGAAATGTAAATCTGCACTAGGTGAATAGTAATACATCTGTACCTATCAACTGTCATATACATGTATATAGGAATTCTATATACTTTTGTAAATGGGCCAATGCCCCACCAATGACAAGTAAACTCTCTCCCACAAACATTCACTGAAACTAATATATAGTCTGCCTCAGAGTGTCTGAATAATCCTATTTCCTGACTGCCTCGCCCTCCCTGCAATGCTAAAGTTTCATATCAAGCGAGTCTAGATTTTCTCAGGTTCTATATTACCCATCTCACTTGTTACTATCCAAATCATATTGTGTTCGGAGACTAAGCAATAATCTATCAAAGTAATGACAAGTCCTGAGTTTCCTCAGTATAATGTATAAAACATTTTACCACTGAAGGGTAATGGTGGTGGAAGTGCTGACATGTACAGTTTGGGGTGTATGTGGGGGCATAGTGTAAAGTATGGAAAGGAATTTGGATTGGAATGATAGAATGAAATTTGGAATGGAGTTTGGAGTGACACAAATTTGCTCTTTGTAAACAACTCTTCATTCAAATATGCTGAGACAGTTTATTAACAGCTGGTCACTGATAGGAGCTAGGAGACAATAGTGTCAGCTTCTCTCTTCAGCCATGGCCCATCCACCACATGCTCGAAGGCACATGACTCTGGGGGAACAAGAGTCATTGTTGCTATAACTTTTGTCTGTCTTAAATTGAATATTTGCATTTTGTTTTAATTTATTTCTTGTAGCATTCAGCAGAACCTGTATTACAGAAAACATGCATTAGGTCGTGAATAGGGTGTGTGAAATATGATTCACGATGGCAATCTATACAGTGTTTAGATATTAAAATCATGTTAGAAATTCACTGTAAGTATAAGTCGGCCGTGTGTGTTTTTTTATTAACTTTCAAAATGCATACAAATGTGACAAGAAACTAATTAGGTTTATAAGACAAAATATAAAGACATACACTGACTTCGTTACTTTTTATTCCTGACTGGGTTTTTTATACCACTGGCAGATGAGTAAACTTCAAGGTGTTTGATTTGTTTACATAATAACGAAGTAAAATGACTTCATCTTTGTTGATCAGTCTACACATAAACTATCAATATGGGAGGCGCAGCAGAGATCACGAACCAGTCACGAATTCTGGGATATCACGGGAGAAAAACAATAACAAACGAAACCACCAGTCCACGGAAATTGTTCCGCATCAGTGTCCCTTTAATTCTTACGGTTTTACCAGATTCTATAATTCATTCGTTCATTCATTGTAAAATTCCGACTGATACAATAAATTGGCTAAAGTTCTGTTAAACACAATTGAAGTTGAGCTGGAAAACAGCCATGTTACTGTGCGTTGGGGTATGGCGAGGCACACGTTAATTAGTGTAGTACACAATTTTAATGGTAACGAAACTAAGCGAGTGACGTATCCCTGTTGTAGATTATCCCTGGTGCTGCTGTGTTGGGTGACTTCCATTTCATAATAACATTTGTTTCCAGAAATGGCTGCAAAGGGATGGAAAATTATTGAAATGGTTCTCACCTGAAAATAGACAGCATCCTTTCAGCTGAGTTCATGCAGAATGCATGAAGCAGGCACGTTCGAACGGAAGTTTAAAAGAATGGCTCTACAAGTCTTGTGGGCCAATCAGAAGACAGGTACCAAATCTAAGCGGTGGAAGGAGCTAAAAATAGAACGGGGACGTCGAGGTTGAGTCAGTGAAATCACAGGCTGAACAGATCGAGTATCCAGTTCGAAGCAGTTACTTGATTAACATTCAACCGCAGACATGTTTGAAAAACAGACATGGAAGACAACATGAAAAGACGTTGGATGAAAATACACACTGTATCATCAGAGACCATATAAGATATATTGTGGTCTCTGATATCATAGATTCATCAGGAAGACGGTGATAGTTAAGAGAGGTTAATAATTGCCGTTTAAATGGTTATTATCTCACCTGTTCTGTGAAAACATAAACAAAACACATACGATTAGTAATACTGATGTTGAATTGGTTGACACAGCGTCTTTCGCAGAATGTAACAACTACTTTAATAAGTGGCATTTGATACAAAAGTGACAATCTTTATGAATAACTTTTTGTTCATTCACTAGTGAGTGCTTGTGAGTGAGTGAGTTTAGTTTTACGCCGCACCCTGCAATATTCCAGTTATATGACGGCGGTCTGAAAATAATCGAGTCTGGACCAGACAATCCAGTGACCAACAACATGAGCATCGATCTGCGCAGTTGGGAACCGATGACATGCGCCAACCAAGTCAGCAAGCCTGACCAACCGATCCCGTTAGTCGCCTCTTGCGACAAGCATAGTCGCCTTTATGGCAAGCATGGGTTGCTGAAGGCCTATTCACCAAATACGTACAAGTCGTTAAAAGGTTGTAATATTAGACGAGAGACAGTCAGTGGCAGCGAAATGCCTCCCTGGATAATATACCAACAGTCGATAAATCCAACACATGCACACGATTCGCCACAGTCTCTCTCATAGTCCCTGAACAATATTATTTTACCCTGAATGAAACAAGTCTAGAATGACTGGCCACCCTTGGGCTCCTTTTTCAGATTAAATGCGTGTTACAATCCAAAAAATGTATGTCGTATTTTTACAAGATTTGTTAACACAAGAGTATTGCTACAAACTTCTCTTTTCCAGATTATGCCCCGTTGTTATCATGCTACGAAATTTTCTTTTCCAGATTCTGCCCCGTTGTTATCATGCTACAAACTTCTCTTTTCCAGATTCTGCCCCGTTGTTTTCATGCTACAAACTTCTCTTTTCTAGTGCTGTTGGGGTCACTAAACTGAGCGAAATGGCTACGTTTCTGTTTGTTGAATAATACGTCACACTTTCCAGCTTCAAATACCGAACTGTATTATAAAATGTTATAAGGCAACAAATACGTGGAGCATTGTCGCGTATTAAAGAAAAGCTGGCTATCACCTAACAAAATATAATATTCGTATATTGTGTTTACATGTCGATACAGGAACTTTTATTAAAGGTTCTTCGTATGTAGCAATTACTCTCTGTGCCTCTGTGTGTGCGTGTGTGTGAGAGAGAGAGAGAGAGAGGGGTGGGGGGGAGGGGGGGTATTTCGCCGCTTTTTGTTGAATAATGTGTGGAAAAAGTAAGTACCCACGTTCGACAACATGAGAGTAATTGACAACATCTAAAACATATCCCATATATCTGAGAATAGGTTCCTTCTTAAGCGTTCAGCGTTCTTGTATATGGCAGTCATACAAGTGTAATGTCCAAATCGCCTCCCGAACGATTTTTTCCGCGGGATTCCACTCTTATAAACAAAACAGAAGAACAACAAAGAAGAGCATATTTGGGGAGACGTTGTGTGACAGAGGATGGAAGAAAGTGCACATGTATACACGTTGAAAAGGGAATATAGTATGTACTTCTATAAACGGATATTTAAGTGTAACCATAACATTATTTCTGTTAATAATATCCATCGCGTACGGAGGATGACTTTCATGGCATTAAACAATGTCATTGGACAACGGGGATGGTATTGTCTAAAGCGCTGTGCAAAGTTGCGCACGTATATATAGTGTATATTTACATGTGTGTCTTTTTTGTCGTTTTACAAAGTGATGATGATACAGATACCACAGGGACACAGGCCTGCCAAGGAGTTGCAACCGGATGTTGCAAGGAGTTGCAACTGCGTCTCTCTCTCACACCGGAATAGAATTTCGGTTTCGAATCCTGGGTCGGTCCAAAAATTTACTATCTATGTCTGACAGCACCCATGCTGGAGAGTTCCACCACAGTCGTCACATATCACAACATTAAGCTCGCCAGTGACATTCCTTGATGCAACTGTGCTTAGATCGATGCTCATACTGTTGATCACGAGACTGTTTAATCCAGATTTGATTGTGAATAGACCGCCGCCACATAGCTGAAATATCGCTGAGTGGGGCATGAAACAACAAACTACACAATCAACTTGACCTAGTTGACCTATAACGCGAATATTGTGCAAAACAGTGATACTCACTGGCACACTTATTTTACACGTTTAACAGCAACCGAAAAACACACAAATAATATCAGCACTGAAAAACAAATGTCAACACTTCAATAAGGAAAGTGTCATTATGTGTTCAAGCACCTTAAGAAAAAAATATGCAGTGTTTACCTGATGCGTGTTCACCTTAGGACGAAATAAGACGGGACTTGAGAATATGTTTTATTGTTTTTATTCCGAAATGTTCCATTGCCACACGTGAACAATACAGGGACAACCAAACAGGAAAGTATTTTATTGTTTTCACACATATGTCTATGAGGCTGTGCAACTGACTGATACATAATATTACATATAACACTTTGATTTGCTTCTGTGAGCGAGTGAAATGCGGTAGAAAGTTACTGGTTTTCCTTTAGTCCATGAACAAATGTTTTCATGGTTTAAATAAACAAATAAATCATCGATTTAAACAAACGCATTATTTAAACATGTTGTAATTTGCCTTGCATTCACCCCACAACCTACAAACAGTCCCAGTCAACTCCCCCTCAAACCCCGTCACCCGTCATCCCAACCCAAGTCAGTCCCGTCACCCGTCTTCCCACACCCCTCACCCTAAAACTCATTACCAGCCATTCAAACCCAAACCCCGTCACCAGTCTTTCCATACCCTCACCCCCAAACCGTCACCCGTCATCCCACCTCCCTCACCCCCAACCCGTCATCCCACCTCCCTCACCCCCAACCCGTCACCCGTCATCCCACCACCCTCACCCCAACCCGTCACCCGTCATCCCACCTCCCTCATCCCCAACCTGTCACCCGTCACCCGTCATCCCGTCATCCCACCTCCCTCATCTCCAACCCGTCACCCGTCATCCCACCTCCCTCATCCCCAACCCGTCACCCGTCATCCCACCTCCCTCATCCCAACCCGTCACCCGTCATCCCACCTCCCTCATCCTCAACCCGTCACCCGTCATCCCACCTCCCTCACCCCCAACCCGTCACCCGTCTTTCCATACCCCTCACCCCCAACCCGTCACCCGCCATCCCACCTCCCTCATCCCCAACCCGTCACCCGTCATCCCACCTCCCACGCCCCCCAACCCGTCACCCGTCTTTCCATACCCCTCACCCCCAACCCGTCACCCGTCATCCCACCTCCCTCATCCCCAACCCGTCACCCGTCATCCCACCTCCCTCATCCCCAACCCGTCACCCGTCATCCCACCTCCCACGCCCCCCAACCCGTCACCCGTCTTTCCATACCCCTCACCCCCAACCCGTCACCCGTCATCCCACCTCCCTCACCCCCAAACAGTCACCCGTCATCAAACCACCCTCATCCCCAACCCGTCACCCGTCATCCCACCTCCCACGCCCCCCAACCCGTCACCCGTCTTTCCATACCCCTCACCCCCAACCCGTCACCCGTCATCCCACCTCCCTCACCCCCAAACAGTCACCCGTCATCAAACCACCCTCATCCCCAACCCGTCACCCGTCTTCCCACCTCCCTCACCCCCCAACCCGTCACCCGTCATCCCACCTCCCTCACCCCCAACCCGTCACCCGTCATCCCACCTCCCTCACCTCCCAACCCGTCACCCGTCATCCCACCACCCTCACCCCCAACCCGTCACCCGTCATCCCACCTCCCTCACCCCCAACCCGTCACCCGTCATCCCACCTCCCTCATCCCCAACCCGTCACCCGTCATCCCACCTCCCTCACCCCAACCCGTCATTCCACTTCCCTCATCCCCAACCCGTCACCCGTCATCCCACCTCCCACACTCCCCAACCCGTCACCCGTCATCCCACCTCCCTCACCACCAACCCGTCACCGTCATCCCACCTCCCTCACCACCAACCCGTCACCCGTCATCCCACCTCCCTCACCCCCAACCCGTCACCCGTCATTCCACCTCCCTCACCCCAACCCGTCACCCGTCATCCCACCTCCCTCATCCCCAACCCGTCACCCGTCACCCCGTCATCCCACCTCCCTCATCCCCAACCCGTCACCCGTCATCCCACCTCCCTCATCCCCAACCCGTCACCCGTCATCCCACTTCCCTCATCCCAACCCGTCACCCGTCATCCCACCTCCCTCATCCTCAACCCGTCACCCGTCATCCCACCTCCCACACCCCCAACCCGTCACCCGTCTTTCCATACCCCTCACCCCCAACCCGTCACCCGCCATCCCACCTCCCTCATCCCCAACCCGTCACCCGTCATCCCACCTCCAACGCCCCCCAACCCGTCACCCGTCTTTCCATACCCCTCACCCCCAACCCGTCACCCGTCATCCCACCTCCCTCATCCCCAACCCGTCACCCGTCATCCCACCTCCCTCATCCCCAACCCGTCACCCGTCATCCCACCTCCCACGCCCCCCAACCCGTCACCCGTCTTTCCATACCCCTCACCCCCAACCCGTCACCCGTCATCCCACCTCCCTCACCCCCAACCCGTCACCCGTCATCCCACCTCCCTCACCCCAACCCGTCACCCGTCATTCCACCTCCCTCATCCCCAACCCGTCACCCGTCATCCCACCTCCATCACCCCCAACCCGTCACCCGTCATCCCACCTCCCTCACCCCAACCCGTCATCCCACCTCCCTCAACCCCAGCCCGTCACCCGTCATCCCACCTCCCTCATCCCCAACCCGTCACCCGTCATCCCACCTCCCTCACCCCCAACCCGTCACCCGTCATTCCACCTCCCTCATCCCCAACCCGTCACCCGTCATCCCACCTCCCACACTCCCCAACCCGTCACCCGTCATCCCACCTCCCTCACCACCAACCCGTCACCGTCATCCCACCTCCCTCACCACCAACCCGTCACCCGTCATCCCACCTCCCTCACCCCAACCCGTCACCCGTCAGCCCACCTCCCTCACCCCAACCCGTCACCCGTCAGCCCACCTCCCTCATCCCCAACCCGTCACCCGTCATCAAACCTCCCTCACCCCATCACCCAACCCATCCCCCGTCACCCGTCTTTCCACCTTCCTCACGCCCCAACCCGCCATCCGCAACTGAAACCCCGTCACCCGTCATCCCAACCCAAGCCTCTTCTCTCATCTCACACACCCCTCCCCAAACCCCTACTCGTCACCCGTCTTCCCATATACTCCTCATCCAAACCCAAAGCACTCACCCGCCAGGACGTCACCCGTCTTACCACGCTCCTCATCCCGTCAGCCGTCTTTTCTCACACCCAACCCCATACCTGTCACTACTCTCACCCTAACCCGTCCGAAACACTCTTTTATCACACTTGCAACCTACTTATTTACCCCTATGATTAGGCCAGTGAATTTACGTAATCAAAGATGGAACCAAAACATTGCAACAGACAAAACATGTTTTGTTTCTCACGTATGCCCAGTCAATCGCATATTTCATAAAAGTCCTTTGAAATTTGTAGTTATGAATATTATAAAAAATAATGTTCATTACTGACATTGATTTTTTTAACCAAAAAAAAAATAATAATAATAATAATTAAACACTCCACGAACGGTATAAGGGGGGCGGGAGATGTCGACTGAACAGGAAGCGCCAAGTTGACATCTTTGTGTGGCTGAAGGTGCTTGAGTCGTCTTGGACATGGCTACTTCTGATCGGAATCTGAAACAGTGGGAATGAATTGCTACTACTCCTTGGAAAAACGCAAATGAATTGACAAAACAATTCATCACACTGTACGTACGTCAAAATTTAATAAAAGTCATTAAACAATAGCTTCTGGCCTGGTCAACACTGGGCCTGCTCTGGGATATACATGAGCTCATGTGCAGTCTATATCTGAAAGTTGTTGTACCTACCATGTGAAGAAAGAAGGCATTGTCTCTGGGTAATCAGCCTAACGTTAGGTTATTAAATGTCATTTTTAAGGTTTAAACAACATATGTCGGTCGTCGTGATTAGAATTGCTGGTATCACAAGTTAGCTATCAAGCAGAATGTTTCTCACATGCGAGGAAGTTGTTTTCCAGCAGAGGCATCTGTGATTTCATTGCTACACTCTGAGCAACATTACACGTCATCTGGCTGTATGTACAGAGAGACAGGGGTCCAGTGTTGGATGAAGGACTCGGAGTTCCATCTCGAGTTTAGCTCTTGTAAAGTTGGTCTTCAGATGGCTTCCCAGCGTCTGACGGCTCCGATCTCCTCAACCACAACCATCCACTTCCAGTGGTAGTTGACAGGACATTCCATGACAGTGTTAGCAACCAAGTATCTTGACTTCCACGGGTATTCTCTGGCGCGGATGGCCTTCTTTGGGTCCCTGGACCCTAGACAGATCTCAGAACCCGGCACAGCCAACACCGACTCTGCTAGTGAGTGCGGATGTGAGCTCTGCATTTGCAAGAGATGAACTGAGAATATTTAAAACCCAAACGGACATGAATGGTCCCGCTGTCCTGCCCTGCAACAGACAAACTCAAATATACATATACGCCAGTCAAATGTAATTATAATGTAACCTATAATAATGTATGTGTGCGTACAAAAAGCTCTGTCTGATGTCTGATGTTTATGCGATGGCACAACTGAACAACTGGTTAATGGTATCTATACAGTTAAGTTACCTATTACTTTTACATTTCCTACAACCCGTGACGATCCGGGTTAGAACTGTTTTTCAGCAAACCTCACTTGTAAGAGGCAACTAATGGGATCGGGTGGTCAGGCCCGCTGACTTAGTTAAGACATGTCATCATTTCCCAGCTCATGCTTTTGATCACTGGGTTGTCTGGTCCAGATCGGATTATTTACATATGGATGGATTACTGTGTGTCGGGAAAATAATGTGCACGTTGCCAGCGACCCGTGAATATCCTAGTCAGAATCACCATTCAGTAACCCAAGCTCTCCGTAAGAGGCGCGCCCGGGTGGTCAGACTCGCTGACTTGGCCGTGAGTCGATGCTCATGATGTCAGTCATTGGATTGTCTGGTCGAATATTCACAGTATGATTACCATCATACAGGGATATAGCTGAGTGCGCTGCGTTAAAGGACAAACAAAACAAAAGAATGTTTTCAACACTTAGCAGTCCCTACTTACGTGAACAAATAGTGATTAAATTCCAACACACGGGGTTTAAATAACTCATTAAAGAAATCAGTGTACAACATGCAGTTGAGGTGCTTCTGGTTCAATGTTAATGCTAATTACTCACTGTTTCTTGCTGTTTCCCAACTAAAACCTGTGCATCATGCCTTGTCACCAGCCAGGACCACTTGAAGGTGGCCGATATGGGAAGATAACTCTTCACCTTCCACACGTCTTGCTCTGTCTCCGACGGCCCGGCAGTCAGCATTTGCTGGATGTTCCATGAGCCAAGTTCGGGGATCGAACCCAGAACTCCGATTTTAACCCGTCTATCGCCTCTCATCATGGCTTGTATTCCTGTAGGCAGGTTGCAGAGCTGAAACACGATCCGTACAGTCTGTCCTGGCATCGTGGGGGAAATATAGACTGACAAAACAGTGGGAGCGAGTTGAATGCGGCTGCGTATCCAGGCAGATGTACAACAATAACGTCACGTGATACGCAGTTCCACGCTCATGGTGTGACGTCACAATACCTTGCAACTGTGACGCTATGTGACTAGATCTGTTGTGATGCCATGTTTAACCTAGAAAGCAGATCCCCTTCGTAGTTTGATGAATGGTTACAAACCTAAAATTTGTTTCACTCAACAATACCCATGCAACAACCAAGTGAGCGAGGCTGACCACGTAATCCCGTTAGTCACCTCTCGCCACGTATGAAATCTAACCTCGTTCTTCCAACTGTCCAACATAGCTTCGCCATAGTATATATACCTCCGTTCCAGTACACAGACTTTACCAAGACTTTTTTCAAAATACATTTATGTATATATACTTATTAATATTGTTTATAAAATTATTACATTTATTCGCGTATTCATATAGTTTCTTTTGTTTTTAGTTTGTATTTCGAAACAGGTTTGCACATATAAATTATTTCACTATCAAATAAACAACCATGCCGTATGCCCTTGTACATTTTATGTTGATAAATTTATCGATGCAGATGATATTATGACCGTTTTCTGTCTCTTTAACATTCATTCCTTACCAGATGCTGATGTCTCTTCATTGAATGAGGTCAATTCCACCAGAGACCTTATGCTGATTCGATTTGTCGCAAGAGTTTATATGTCGGGATGAAAAATAATAATTGATACAACCGCAAGTAAAATCTCAGTTTCATCGGATCCTAAGTTCACAAACTACGTTATCGGATGGCAGTGTTTACTCGCGCTATAACGAGGTGTGTAGTGTCATGCAGACATTCCAACTAACGGTGGCTTATATTGTGTTTAGAACAAAGTATTCTTTCATAAGGTGGTGAGTGCTGTGGTTTACAGGTAGTCCAATGCGAGAGAAAAAAATGAATGTCAGAAAGCTCACAATACAAGCTGTACAGTCCTTGTCGTAAACCACATTAATTTCATATAAACAATAACATGTGTGCATGGAACATTCTATACTTGCATTGGTTTTCTGAACTGACGATACAATACTTCCCATTCATTGTTCAGAAGTGTCCTCCAAGTGAACATACAGTTCGAGTTTTGTACTAACCAAAATGGCTGCGCCCTTGACAAGGCATGTGCCGATTTTTAATAATAACTATCGCGTGCGGCGGATGACTTTCATAGCATTAAACAATGTCATTGGACACCGGGGATGGTATTGTCTAAAGCGCTGTGCAAAGTTGCGCACGTATATATAGTGTGTATTTACACGTGTGTCTTTTTTTGTGGTTTTACAAAGTGATTATGACACAGAAACCACAGGGACACAGGCCTGCCAAGGAGTTGCAATCGGATGTTGCAAAGTAGTATAGGGAATGACAGTTCTGGACCACTTTCAAGAAATGTCTCTACAAAGCCTTATTTACTAAATAAGGCTTTGGTTGGGTCATTAGCTCTTGCTACTATTACCCCTACTACAAAAAAGTTGGCGGTAATTACTATGCCTACTTTGTGTTGGTAGGAGGTAACACTGTGCCGTACGGTACGATCAATAATTCTTCTCTTACAAACCCCCTACCCGGCCCACCCCTCAAGTAGTATAAGTTAGGTTCGTCGGCTTTCATATCCACTTTATCTATGTTGTAAGTTTTGACTGACCATATAGGATCGGTGGCCCGCTTACGGCTATCGCCCTCGTGTTCCCCCGGCTGGTATAGATACCTCACTAAGGCCCTATCTGGTATCTTTTTCTCCTTCCCACGCAATGGAGCGGCCGACTCTGCAACTATTGATTTTAGTTTGATAGCGTCTGCCGGTTTCTTACCGGTGAGACGGGTGACTTCATGGTTGATTGCCGACACCACCTTGGGTAACCTCGTGACCCATTCAGTCGATCGTTTTCCAGGGGTGGCCATCTCCCTAGCATACTGATAGCCGAACAAGCGCTCAGCCAAAGTCCTATTAAATCTCTCAACTATGGCTTGGCTGCGATGGGCTCCGGCCGTGCCACGCCTGACCTTTGTATCGTGTTTGGCTAGCAGTTGTGACACGGCACCCATGAACTCCCGTCCGGGGTCAACTTGCAGCTCTGTTGGCCACGTCAGCGGACTGCGTTTGTATATGCGTTCGAATCCTCTAGCTACCTGGGCCGAATCTTTCGTGGTCAAGGGTTCGGCTTCCTTGTAACGACTGGCTACGTCCACTACGGTTAAGGCATACTTGTACCTCTTGTCGTGGGGTAGGAACAGTAGGTCTGCCTGGTGAACGCTATTAGGTATGTTAATACCGAACCTCCTTCTAGGCACGTAGCGTGGTGCCGGTAAATAGATCTGCCACAGGGCTTGTTTTTCAAGCCACGCTTTGGCTTCCTCCGGGGGTACTCGCGCTAGTTTAGCTAGCTTATCTACTGCGCTAGCTCCTTTCCAGTACCCACGTGGGCTGTAGCAAATAGCCTCAAATTTTTTCATGTCCATACGCGTATGTGTTTATCCCATCAATAGCTATCCAACGTTTCGTGTCCATAGGCGACAGGGACGTCTTGTTTATAGTCAGTCCGTATATCTTATGTCCATCACTTCTAAGTGTGTTCATTTTATGTCTAAAGGTACGGGTCTTGAACAGGGCTTCCTTGAATTTGGCGTGTTTGATGTGTTGTTTCACCACATACTTCTTAACCCCCTTAGCCTTCCGGATCTCACTATTGTCGGCTTTCAGTATGGAGTACATCTTAGGTCTCAAACCTATGTACTCGGCTATGGGCGTGCCAGCACACTCGTCCTTCATCTTACCTAGGACCTTTTTATTTACCGTACTGTGTATGGCATGGGTCTTAGGGTAGTCGCTGGTGTCGTATAAATCGAGGTGTTTTTTCATGTCCTCGTACACGTCCTCGGTTCGAATCTCCATCAGCAGGGAATCCGTGTCAGTGTACAGCACTTCACACCTGGCACCGTACTGTTTCTTGAGCTCGTTGTAGTAAAAGTCGTACATCAGGTGTTTGGATAAATCGAGGATGCTCATCCCCACGTAAACAGGCCGGTTGAATTTTATGTGGCTTTTCTTCATGTGTAGGGCAACCAGGTTGTCTGTGAATATCTTACTACGGTTGAATGCCGGACTGGCTATCAATCTCCTGAGCTTGTCTTCCTCACTCGACCGAACCAGCTTCACGGTCACGCGTTTCCTCAGGTTCTCCATAGTCTTACCAAACACCGAGTTGTTCATGAGCTTGTAGAGATTTTTCTCAAAATCACTGGTGGCTTTTTTTCGTAGGTCTGTGTTCATTCTGATGTAGGGCTCCATCCATGGGCTCTGGTCGAACATGAGCACCCTGTGTATTTTGGTCAGCCTCATACCCAACGACAGGTACAGCTGTAGGTTGCGATAGTGAACGATGTACTTGGTCTTATTCATTAAGTTAGGAACGAGTTTTTCAACGTCTGTCACACGCCCACCTAACAAGTTATGTTGGTACTCAGACATCCAGTCTGGGTTAACCCTCATACGTTCGGGGGCCAGGGGGTAGCTGTTGTGCGATGTGTGTAATTCCTTGGTATACTCTAAGTCAACCTCGAGGATATAACCTTTGTTCGAATCTGGTGCAACCCCCATAACATCAACGTGGGGTACCCATTCGAATCCCCCTGTAGGTAGATACTGGCTCATGGCCCAGCCGTACAGGTTGTTTGCGTCGAGGTAGAGAATGTGATTGGTTGGCTTGTTAGGATCGTAACCTTTCACGTATTGATTATTTGCTTTCGCGTATCGTTTGGATGCCATGGAAATCCCACCTCGCAAGCCTTTCTCAATGAATAGGTGCATGTCGTAATCTGTGAGCAATTCCAAATTAACTCCGGTCTTTTTAAGCAAGGCGTCCCACGACAGACCTGGGCTGGTGTAATACCATGCGGGGTCGAGTTTATACTGCTTGAAACATGTCCGCCTAAACGTTTCAAACACGTCGGCTAACAGCAGTACATCTGTCCTCAAGTACAGGTCGTGATAATCACCCAGGTTCTTACAACCCAGTTTATTCCATACGTTAGTCGCGTGCGAGTAATCATCTCGTGAGACGGACGCCTCATTCAGCTTGCTATAAAAGCAGTCAATAGGGGGTAGTCTGGTCTCGGTGAACTTAGCCCAACTATTCATGTACTCATAGGGGTACACACCCTTCCTCATAAGCAGGGGTCTAGTCTCAGCGTCTGTGTATCGATCGGTGATAGGGAAGGTATTGTTGGCCTTGACCAGACTGTCGAGTGACGATAGGAGGAACTGAAACGAGTCAATGAACCTAAGTCCGTTTAAGCTGAAGGAGATGTATCTCTCCATGTTGTTGGGGATGCACGTTATATTACCATCGATTTTCGCGATGGCCTGCATGATCAAGTGTGAGTCGTACCCTCTCAGGTTGTGAAAGACAACGGGGATGTTTATTGTCTTAGGGTTGATTTTAAGCTTGAGGTTGCACGCGTTGTGAGCGGCGCCTCTATACTTACCAGTTATGTAACAGTGATCTCTCACCGAATCACCGTTAAGTGGTGATTCACACACGTGACAGTTAGTGCTACTAGCGTGGGCTAGCCTGTCGACTCGGGTCAGACGCATGGGAGCGATTTTATACAATGCATTCCTAATAATTTTTTCTTCCTCCTGCAAACACTTTAGAAACCTTTCAGCCGCGTCAGGCCCCCTATACACTACCGGAGCTTTCGTTTCCCCGTCACAACGGACGACAATGTATCCAAACGAACAGGCTTTATGCTCTTGTGTTTTGTGGGTAAAGGTACCACTGGGAGCCTCGCCGGCGGCAGCCACTAAGGCTTCGAAGTCGGCGTATATAATATAAGGCACAGACATTTGATTCTTGTGGTTACTGAATTTTAGGATATTGTCACCTTCCTTAGGCATGTCGACTCGTATGGCCGTCTGCCCCACACCTTGACAATCATCCCGGTGGGATTCTAATAAATCAGCTCGGGTGAAGCCATGTAGGCATCGTACACAAAAGTGTTTTTCCCCATCGTGTTTCGACTGGTCGTGCAACAACCGGCTGAGATGTTTTATCCATGTGTAGTGATACTTTTCACCTAGTTGGATCATGAATATATTGATAACTTGGCAATCCTTCACCGGGCTGACCCTGTGTACTATTGTTGTGTTACCTTCGTGCCCAAAGACATTTATAGCCAGATTATTCTGTTTTTCTACTTTAGTGATCTGGGATATAGGGGTGGGTTCATCTATACCATCCCAGTTGAGCCCATCGTCTTGGGGATAGCTAGAAAGCCTATCTGAATGAGTGCCAGCTGGAAATAAGGCTGACCTGATAGCTAACCTCAGGCAATCGTTTCCTCTATTCTTAACGTTTACTATGGCATGTTTATTCCTATAGTAGGGAGGCAAGGCTAGGTATGACCCGCCTCTGAACGGCACGTAGTTAGCTATGTCTAGATAGACATTATCGATTTTATCTACAGCCCACCCGGACCCCAAGTGTGTGTAGCGTTCTAGGTATTCTCGTATCTGCTGAAAACTGGTATCGATTGATGCGTCAATGGTCTCTGTATGTGTGGCGACCTCTTGTTGACCTTGGAAGTAAGGCTGAACATACTCAGTGGTACTCCCAACCTGCTTATCGAGCGACATTTTCACTGTGATCTGAAACTTGATACTTCCTAGGTTATTTAGTTCCTGGTTGACCTTATCAGCTATCAGAGGCTTGATATCTGTAATGTCTATGTTTCTATCAACGTGCATGCGCCAACCTCTCAAATAGTTGCCTACAGCGCGCTCAGTGTGCACGAACTGTAGGTCAATAGCTCTATTCTGTCGTAATAATTCTAAAAGCTGTGGTTTTCTCATACGGGAATACCCGCCTAAACCCAAATCGTGTGCCTCGACTTTCAGTTGTTTTACAGTGGGAGGTTTTGCTACGGGGGCATGTGATAACAATGCGGTTAACCCGGCTCTCCCCAGGTTTGAATAACCCGTGTATCCAAGCTGTTTTGCTTGAGCTTTTAATTGTTTTACTGTAGGAGGGGCTTCTAAACCTAGTAATCTCAACAATGCTGACTTCCGCATTCTAGAATACCCGATCACACCTCTCTGTTTTGCGACCCGCTTGAGCTCGCTTACAGTAGACATCGTGTTTACACCTAAGAGAACCAATGTCTAATTGGTTCACAGTAAGGGGAGGTAACCCTTTCACACACTGGAGTCTATCTTGAGCAGTCGCCTACGTTCTTTTATGTAGCCTTTTTTATTCTCGTAGATGAGTTGATGTCTGACTACGTTCGCTCCGTGAGCTTTACATAGACAGTAGTGTCCTTTAACCCCGATACCACACACAGAACACGTGTAGTTAGGACTTCCCATATGGAAACAACAGAACCCCTGATTCCTGCATTTCCTACCACAGGCCTCGGTCTTCCCCATAAGTATATATTCGCATCGGTATGGAGCGGGTCTCATGTTTACTTATATAGGTATTTTAATTTAATTGCTTCGCAACCAACGCAGTAGCTGCTATACCCAACACTATGAAGCCCAGTTCACGATTCATTTGTCCCTTGGATGGTGTGTAGTACTGAGCGAGTGTGGGTTTATTGAGCGGTTCCAATTGTTTACCAGTTAGTAGGTAGTATTCTTTCATTGCTTCATCGACATCGTTGAATGTTTTAATGGCATGGTTTTCACGCTTGAGTTGTTCATTAATAAAATCGATCCTCTGGAGGCGTTTTTTAGCGTACTCGGCCTGTGCCCTTTGTAATTTCTCAGTAGCGAGATCGTGCCGCTTCCTTTCTTCCTGTATTTCAGCCGCGTGATCATCTCGTAGTTTCGAGAAGAGGAAATTACTCCCGGAAAATGACAGGGCATTCACTAACGCCCCACCGACCATCATAGCTATCGTGGCCATCCCTATATTTATTTCATTATATTATCAGGTATTATTCCTTGTTTTACTAGGATGTCTTTTGTGGCCATCGCCATACCTTGGTTCATTATGAGCATACCCATATCCTGCAGGTTGAAATCTAGCTTGATAGTTGGTTGTTTAAGCACCATTTTAGTCAACCGAGCGTACCCTACTGCTAGACTGGCGACCACTGTGGCGTGGTATGCGTCGTTGACGAACGTTTTCCCCTCAGACATTATGTATATGATATAAAATATTTTAAATTATAACATGATATGCGGGTCAATAGTGGGGGATACCCCCACACCCCCACTGTTGGGGGTTACCTCACTGTTGGGTGGTGGCTCACTGTGGGAGGGTACCCCCACGTATAACCATGTTATAACCACAGCAGCAGTTACGCCTACAGCCAACAACAGTCGGGGGTTGGCCACTTTATGTTGGTTACACCACCGTTTTTTACCGGCAGCTACTCTCTTAGGATTCTTCTGCCTGGTTACTGTGGGGGTCACTTCCCTCACTGGTTCCTGTGAAGGGGTCTCCTCCACTGTTGGGGGTACCTCCACTGGTTCCTGTGCAGCATCCATCTATACTATTATTATTATTCTTTCTCTCAAATTGACAATGTTTTGCCGTGATAATCGCCGCCGTCACTGGAGCCAACAACATACCATATTTGTGGTACAGCCCGCAGCTGATAGAGCTCACGGCGTGTTCGATAAAAGGGTCTTTCTCGAGGTCTTCCCACAGGTAAAGTCGGCGCTCTGGTGGAATGGGAAGGAAGTGTGACACAATACCGGTGTATATCTGGGTCATAGCCGATCCTATTGTCTTTGTCATTTCTGCTCCGAGCCGGGACTCGTATCTAGCGTACAGCTTATCGATTTCTTCGGCTGACATTTTGTGAATTTTATCCGGAGTGTAGTCTCCAAAGTAATGTTTGGCTTTGCCGCCAACAGCCAACGCCACCAGTTTCTCTCGCTTGGGGGAATCCCCCACAGTGGGGCCTGCCGGCGGCGTGGTGGAGACCCCCAACTGTTCGAGCAATTCCTCACACTCCATCTTATAATATAACAAGTAAGATTTAGTTTTAACTATATAATACCCGATACAGACAAAACACAGAGAAATGAAGGTTAAGTTGCACACGACAAACACTTCAAATATCATAGCTATATACTTAGCTTTGCTTAGCTTTGCTTAGCTTTAGCTTAGCTTTGCTTAGCATACTATATATGCTACTGGTTGGTCGGTCTTTAGCACGAGCTTAGCGTGTTTAGTTTCAGCGAGCTGTTTCTTCACCCGTTCCCGTTCTAATTTGTTCATCACATCGTTCTCTCTCAAACACTCCTCGAACGAATCCCTGTCCTTGCAGTGAAATAAGGCCACCCATCGCGTCTGCTCCCTGAGGTCTTTCAACACCGAGTTGAACTTCTGCGTTAGCACCCAGACGCTGTGATTTGCATGCCGGCCGGAGAAGGCCAGGTACGATAGCATGTCTCTCTTTTTTGTTATCTCGCGATTAGCGCTGCAGTCGTCCAGTATGAACAGCGTCGGTTCCCCATTAAATTTCTCGTGAAGAGCTTTCAACCAGTCCTGCAGGCGTGTTCCAGGGTCGATTTTGTGTACGTCCGGGTCCGTCATCACCCAAGGTCGCGCGTACGTTTTATTCATGCTCAGAGTAGGGCACATGATAACGATGTTATCGAACACATCCTTGTAGTAACTCTCCAACATATCCAACACGAAAACGGTCTTCCCACAGCCAGTCTGCCCGCACACTATGGCGCAGTGTGGGTCAGTGGGTAGTTGTGGGTACCCCTGGGGGTCTCCCCCACTAGTAGATGGCTTGCACGAATCTCCCATTGTCTATATTAAGTTGCGCGTCCATAATAACGTACAGATATAATTTCAACTTACCAGCGGTTTGAGCCTTCTTAGTAATCTGGATGGTTATCCCTTCGCTGCCGTTATCTATACGGCGCCCGCTACCGTGCAGTTTATCATCATCCGTGGATCGCATGTCCAACCATAGGGCGTACTTGGTGGTCAGGTATTCACCGATCTGCACGGAGCCTAGGTCCAGGTCCTTTGTTATATAATCCCCAACTGGTAGCTTTTTTATCTCATCCCACTGCTGGTGTGGTCTCATACCATGACTGAACAGCTGGTTGGGCACGCCCTCGATGGTCACTTCCACCTTTTCAATCTCGGGGTTGAAAAACTTCTCGCTGTCCCTCCGGAATGGATCGTAATACTCCACGGGGACGACCAGGATACCTTTCATCGATCGCGCCGGCACGTTCAGGTTGATATTCCACACAGTGTCGCTCTTATCTCGCACGACTGACCTATGCCTCAGTACGCGATCGTACAGGATAGCCATCTTCCCAGAGTACTGGCTTCGAACCTGCCTGGCCAGCTCCGGGCTAGTGACCATGTCGAACTCCAGAGAGATGTTGTCTATGGCATAACTGGCCTCATCACCGTTCAGCGTACGCACTACTTTGCTATAATCGTTAAACGTGAGCTCGTATTCGAGCCTATCACCCAGCGCGGCCTGGTAAAACGGCGCGTGTCCCGTGAGCAACTCGAAGTCGAGCGGCACGCAGAATCGATTCCCATATGCTCGAGCGATGGCCTTTTCACCGTCCGATAGCTTGTCTTGCTGGTCTTGCGTGAAGACATACCCTATGCGCGCCCGGGTTGATTTGCTGATACCCTGGTACACATCATTGACTCGTTCTCCCTCGCTTTTCCAGAGATCCTTGTAGCAGTGAAACACGTCGCTGTCGTCGATACTCAGCACCTCGTTACCGCTGATCTTGACGGTAGTTTTCTTGATGATAGCTCGACCCACGTTACGCACTAGCTCGCGTTTGTCGTTGTCGGAGGTCAACGTGATATTGAACGCCAGTCGAACAGTGCCTGGTACAATGAGGTCATTCTCACCAAGGTTTGGAAATCTAACCAGCAGAGTTTGATTCTGGTCTATCTTGCTGGGATTGTTGGTGATGGTCACCGACTGTCGCACGGCTCTGGCCCCTAATGGCTCTCTCAATCTTCTGAAAGGATCTAATTTTCTGCCGTACATTGTTATATAAAAGAAATATATTTTTAATACTAATGGATGAAGACATAGATATGACGGAGATGCCGGGCGCTAGTGCCCAGGCATTCGATGATGAGCAGGAGACCTCATTTACTAGTTCACCATTGAACCAAGAACTCTTGGAAACAACGGTAAATGATTATTACGAAAGTTTAAGAAGAGATAAAAACTACGTTGAACCACAGGGTCGATACCATAAGAATTTTTTTATTGATACAAAGGGTGTTCTACGCCTTAAGTCTGACCCAGGGGTTGACCTCTTTAACAAGAGCAATAAAAAACCACTGGCCTTGTCAACTCTAGCCAGCCGCCATGGTGTCGAATTTATCCGTAAAAATCTAAACATGAATGATTACGGTGGTACCATACCTAAGACCGTTAAAGAAGATCTGCAAGCTACCAGATCCCACCTCACCACTAGAGATGAAATGACACCACAGCGTGCTACAGAAGCCTCGGACAGCATAGAAAAACTGTTGAGCACCTACTGGGACAAACCGTTACCGGGGTTTGACTTTCCGGTAAGGGAACTGCGTGGCTTAGACGAAGCCGTGAAACGCGTGCGTGGAGAACTCGTGAACAACATGGGGAAACTGAACGAAATCGACGAGCACATCGCTAGGGAAAAAACCAAACTCAACGAAACTGAAAACGATGATATGAAGCGCCGTATCAATGAACGACTACGCGATTTAGAAGACGAGAGACGTACACGATTGGAATCCGCTTCCTCGAATCGTGAACAGCTTCGATCCCAGATCAGTCGTATTCGGGAAACAATCGATAGAATACTGAATGAGGATACAACTTTAGCCAACAGGATTCGGATATTGTTCCGGGAGCAAGGGATCACCATCGCCAGCATTCTAACTGCATTGGGTTTCATCATATCAACCCTGGTGGTGTCACTGACAGGGGGAACCCCCACACCTGCCGGCGGGGGAACTCCCACTCCCACAGGCGGTGGTGTTAAAGACTGGATAAAAAAACTCGGGGAAGGCCTAGCTAAACTGGCTGGTAAAGCCGCCGAAGCCCTTCCCGGCATCCTGGGTAGCATCGTCTCGTGGTTGTTGGGCGCTCTGTCTAAAACTGCCATGTGGCTCAGTCAAAACCTGTGGGCAGCCATCGTCGCCGTGGCGGGTCTGGTGTACGTAGCGGCTAAGAAATCTTTAACCAAATAAGTCCCAAAGTTACCCCACCAACCACCAGGGCCGTTTTATTATCAATATGCTGCTGATAGGGGGGTAACCCCACATGCATATGGGTGTGTGTGGGGGGCACATGAACTTTAGACTCCGGGGGTGGCGCCACTATACCCTTTTCACGTGGTGGGATGTGTGGGATATAGGGGGTGTTAATATCGGGGTTGATACCCAACTTTTGGTCCGCCGTGGCTATGACTATTTTGTTGTTATAACCCACCACTTTTTTTATTCTCAGTTGCATATCACTCGGAGCCATGTACAACCCCACGCCGAACACGTAATTGACTTTCGATCTGGCGTATTCTAACACGTTTTGGTAACGGTCGATGGCCCTCGGGAGATCAACTGGAGAATTGATAGCATCATCAACGTTGGAAACGAACTGTTTCTGAGCGTCGTAAGCAGTTCCCTTACCGAGGATGTTGGAACGCGTCATCGACTGCGCACCCAACAGCGCCCACACGTACGTTCGAATCGAGTCGTTCAAGCGTATTGTACCAGCACGAGTGAATTCTTTAGATGTTTTTGAGATCATTTTAGTCCAGGCTGTGGCTGCATCAGGATTGGTTTGCTTTATACAGCTGACATGGATCTTTTCATTCGTTGTGGGGCCTGTAAATGTATGCCGGTTTGGGTTGTATGAACCATCTTTAGAACCGGCATAATATGTTCCGGACCTGTAGAAGTACACGAGAACTATACCGAGACCATGGTTCACACCAGGAAGGCGAAAGTCTTTATTCGTTGGAATCTCAAACTCCCCACAAACACGTTCATAAGCGCGCCTATCATAGGGGTTATTCGTCATACTCCACGCTTTATCTTGGGGAAGAGGAGCACTTATTTCCTTCAATATTCGTCTCGTTTGATAATAAATATGAAACAAAATAACCGCCTTACTCAGTTCGTCTATACCGTAGTCTGGTGTCACACCCGACCCTGTCGTCGCACACCACACAGCAAAGTTGAGTTGGTTCTGCCAAAACTGCATTGGGTTTTGATTCCAGTTTACCACCGCCTGCGCGTTATTAACGGACACGATATAGTTTTCAAAGATATCAATAAAGGTTGTTTTAAACCCCGTACCATCTGCATTCACCACGATTTTCAAGTGTGCTAAATCCATATTATAATATATAATTCATATATTATAATATGTACATAACACTTCCAGGAATAACGAGCGGTGAGGCCGTTCAGCTGACGCACGCGATCGATAACACGTCAGGCCAACTCGAAGTCGCACTCTGCGATATCACCTACCTACCGCAATGGACTAACATCAATATCAGCAACAATAAGCTGTTCGTTAGTGGAACTCGCAGCCAGATAACTGACGGCTACTACAGCGTGTGCTCTCTAAACGACGAGGTCTTCAAACCCCTGGGAGCCGAACTCAAGATGAACGACTCAAACGGCACAGTGGTTTTAATCAACAACGGAAGAAACCCCTTGAGGCTCGGCCGACCATTAGCGAGGATACTCGGTATGCCTCCTGACGAGATAACACCAACAACAACCGTCACAGGCACGAAGTTACCCGACCTAGTACCGTACCGAGAGCTGTACATTCATCTCGGTCAGGTGAGCACAACGTACAACATTCAAGGAGGTCACCCTTCCACTATACTGAGAGCAGTGCCGGTGAAAACTGAGAAATACAACGACGGTAGAACCGAGTCGTTTTCACCACGACAGTATAAGAGATTAACCCAGGGAAACATACCTGAGCTGACAATATCGGTGTTAGATATAAATCATAATCCTGTAAATATAGGATACCTCAGCTTAACGCTTCATGTAAAATGACCAGCGCACAAGGGCCCGGAGTGAAAAAATGCGTCAATATCGGGATCTCCGACCTCGGAGACACGCGCGGTTTCGACGCTCCTGGAGTAGATGGTAAATCGTACGCCTTGCAACTGAAAAACAACATTTACAAACGCGTTGAAATCCCCTCCGGTGGAACCCTAAGTGATATGATAGATACCACAAGAGCAACAGTCAACACTAAGTACGCCCTTGTCAACACCGGTGATAATAATTGGATAATATACCCATCGTTCGGTGGTAAACTGTTCGACTTAGACGATGTTGAGAGCACTACCGTCGTCCAAAACAAACCATATATGCTCGTCTTCACCGAAGATGACAAGTGGGTGTTGTTACCCGATAACGACGACTGGTTTCTCAATATTAGACTCGTCTCCCCTTACGTGTTTACGGATAACAAAGACAACCACCTAAACAAAGTCGTGAACAATGGAACCCTGCTCGTGGCTTACGTCCCAACTCAGAGACGTAGCGTAGTCGTCAGCCCAGTCAACACTATGGCAGCCCACATGCTATCGAGTAAACCAGCCATACAAAACGTGAAATTGCAGTTGGTGTCTGAATTCGAAGGTGTGGTCACTATACTAGAGGATCTACCGGCAAACTCAACACTGGTCATTAAAGTCTACCTAGGGGAACCATCGGGGAATAATATCGAGATCGTGAAGGGGATCAAACTCGGGTGGGTGAAACGACACCAGTATCAAGTTTGCAACGTTTACGTGCGGGTGGGTGTCGACTCCAACACCAGTCTGCAGGGGGTCAACGTGATCGTGGAAAACAAGATATCACTAACCAATATCTTCCTGCCTGACAACATACACTTCATGGGTATGAAGTTCACCCCTGAATTATTATCAGAAAACCAGTTGGAAATTATATCGTAATAGTATAATAATGACCAGTCATCGTCCCAACACTACGCTTAACGACCTGGGAGATACGGAGGGATTCGATCAGCCTGGTGAGGAAGGTGAATTATACATCCTGCACTTCAAAGACAACGTGTACAGACGGGTGCCATTACCAGATTTAAAAGAGCCTAAATGGCTGATCAACTTAACATTCACCTCACCTTATATCACATTAAATAATGGGTTGGTCTCTAAGATTAAGAACAACGGTATCTGGGCCGGGGATTTCATTCCGGAGAGGACATTAATACACATACCATCTACTGGTTACGAAAAAAAGGGGTTAAGTGCTTATCCACACAATAAATTAACATTTAGCAGTAATCTTGATAGAATATCCTCCCCTTTCACCCTCATCATAGAAGTCTTCTTTACGGCTTTATTCGATGGAGCTCCCCCAATAGTACACCAAATTTTACCCGGGGTGTCAATACGCTGGTATTACATAGACCAATATTGTCGTATTGTTATACAACAGGATACCACGGGTCCTATAAAACATTTAATAAACCTCCGTGGGGTTTCTATTACAACAGGAAATTCTATTAGCCTCTCACCTATTGCCCTGACTAGTAGTCTAGAACTTGTAGACTTCAAATTCATTGATAGATTTTTAACTGAAACCCAATTAAAATATCTTTCAAAATATACATTATAGGATGGGTCTGTACCCAGTCGTAGAGGAAGTAGCGAAGACGCTGGAAACCGTAGATGGGTTCCGCTTGAGGCAGTTATGTGATGTGAAACGCCAACTAGAACAAGACCGTGACACGCGGAAAGCACTATGTAAAAAGTACAATAGAGCTTTCAATATCGTGGACGGGGCTGACACTACCCTTATGGCAACCAGCATGGGACTAGGGGCGGCAGGCGTTGGGTTGTTAGCTACCATCGTGGCTGCACCTATAGTGCTAGGTATTGAAATAACGGCTGGGGTGGCAGGGTTGGCAGGGTTGGCGCTTAAGTTAGTATCACGCAGACTTAATCGTAAGGCATTGAAACACGACGAGATCAGGGTTCTGGCCGAAGCAAAGCTGAACACAGTGAGTGAGCGAATTTCCACGGCACTCTCTGACAGTAAAATCTCAGAAGAGGAGTTTCGTTCAATCCTCTCTGAACTCACAAAATATAACGGAATGAAACAAGATATTCGGTCCAAGTCTCGTAAGTCTGCTATCAGCGAGGACGAGAAAAAAAAGTACATAGAACAGGGGATACAAAAAGCCCAGCAAGCCTTTATTATGAACACCAAAGAGATCGTAGGCGGTTCACGTTAAACTGTTTCATCGATATAAACGTGACATAGGCACAAACGTTAAGTAGTAGGGGGAACACGAGGGCGATAGCCGTAAGCGAGCCACCGATCCTATATGGTCAGTCAAAACTTACAACATAGATAAAGTGGATATGAAAGCCGACGAACCTAACTTATACTACTTGAGGGGTGGGCCGGGTAGGGGGTTTGTAAGAGAAGAATTATTGATCGTACCGTACGGCACAGTGTTACCTCCTACCAACACAAAGTAGGCATAGTAATTACCGCCAACTTTTTTGTAGTAGGGGTAATAGTAGCAAGAGCTAATGACCCAACCAAAGCCTTATTTAGTAAATAAGGCTTTGTAGAGACATTTCTTGAAAGTGGTCCAGAACTGTCATTCCCTATACTACTTGCAAGGAGTTGCAACTGCGTCTCTCTCTCACACCGGTATAGAATTTCGGTTTCGAATCCTGGGTCGGTCCAAATATTTACTATCTATGTCTGACAGCACCCATGCTGTAGAGTTCCACCACAGTCGTCACATACAACATTAAGCTCGCCAGTGACATTCCTTGATGCAACTGTGCTTAGATCGATGCTCATACTGTTGATCACGAGACTGTTTAATCCAGATTTGATTGTGAATAGATCGCCGCCACATAGCTGAAATATTGCTGAATGGGGCATGAAACAACAAGGTACACAATCAACTTGACCTAGTTGACCTATAACGCGAATATTGTGCAAAACAGTGATACTCACTGGCACACTTATTTTACACGTTTAACAGCAACCGAAAAACACACAAATAATATCAGCACTGAAAAACAAATGTCAACACTTCAATAAGGAAAGTGTCATTATGTGTTCAAGCACCTTAAGAAAAAAATATGCAGTGTTTACCTGATGCGTGTTCACGTTAGGACGAAATAAGACGAGACTTGAGAATATGTTTTATTGTTTTTATTCCGAAATGTTCCATTGCCACACGTGAACAATACAGGGACAACCAAACAGGAAAGTATTTTATTTTTTTCACACATATGTCTATGAGGTTGTGCAACTGACTGATACATAATATTGCATATAACACTTTGATTTGCTTCTGTGAGCGAGTGAAATGCGGTAGAAAGTTACTGGTTTTCCTTTAGTCCATGAACAAATGTTTTCATGGTTTAAATAAACAAATAAATCATCGATTTAAACAAACGCATTATTTAAACATGTTGTAATTTGCTTTGCATTCACCCCACAACCTACAAACAGTCCCAGTCAACCCCCCCTCAAACCCCGTCACCCGTCATCCCAACCCAAGTCAGTCCCGTCACCCGTCATCCCACCTCCCTAACCCCAAACCCGTCACCCGTCATCCCACCTCCCTCACCCCAAACCCGTCACCCGTCATCCCACCTCCCTCACCCTCCAACCCGTCACGCGTCATCCCACCTCCCTCACTCCAAACCCGTCACCCGTCATCCTACCTCCCTCACCCCAAACCCGTCATCCCACCTCCCTCACTCCCCCAACCCGTCACCCGTCATCCCACCTCCCTCACCCCCAACCCATCACCCGTCATCCCACCTCCCTCACCCCCAACCCGTCACCCGTCATCCCACCTCCCTCACCCCCAACCCGTCACCCGTCATCCCACCTCCCTCACCCCCAACCCGTCACCCTTCATCCCACCTCCTACACCCCCAACCCATCACCCCACCTCCCTCACCCCCTCAACCCATCACCCGTCATCCCACCTCCCTCACCCCCTCAACCCGTCACCCGTCATCCCACCTCCCTCACCCCAAACCCGTCACCCGTCATCCCACCTCCCTCACCCCCAACCTGTCACCCGTCATCCCACCTCCCTCACCCCAAACCCGTCACCCGTCATCCCACCTCCCTCACCCCCTCAACCCGTCACCCGTCATCCCACCTCCCTCACCCCCTCAACCCGTCACCCGTCATCCCACCTCCCTCACCCCCCAACCCGTCACCCGTCATTCCACCTCCCTCACCCCAAACCCGTCACCCGTCATCCCACCTCCCTAACCCCAAACCCGTCACCCGTCATCCCACCTCCCTCACCCCCAACCCGTCACCCGTCATCCCACCTCCCTCACCCTCCAACCCGTCACGCGTCATCCCACCTCCCTCACTCCAAACCCGTCACCCGTCATCCTACCTCCCTCACCCCAAACCCGTCATCCCACCTCCCTCACTCCCCCAACCCGTCACCCGTCATCCCACCTCCCTCACCCCCAACCCATCACCCGTCATCCCACCTCCCTCACCCCCAACCCGTCACCCGTCATCCCACCTCCCTTACCCCCAACCCGTCACCCTTCATCCCACCTCCTACACCCCCAACCCATCACCCCACCTCCCTCACCCCCTCAACCCATCACCCGTCATCCCACCTCCCTCACCCCCTCAACCCGTCACCCGTCATCCCACCTCCCTCACCCCAAACCCGTCACCCGTCATCCCACCTCCCTCACCCCCAACCTGTCACCCGTCATCCCACCTCCCTCACCCCAAACCCGTCACCCGTCATCCCACCTCCCTCACCCCCTCAACCCGTCACCCGTCATCCCACCTCCCTCACCCCCCAACCCGTCACCCGTCATCCCACCTCCCTCACCCCCCAACCCGTCACCCGTCATTCCACCTCCCTCACCCCAAACCCGTCACCCGTCATCCCACCTCCCTAACCCCAAACCCGTCACCCGTCATCCCACCTCCCTCACCCCCCAACCCGTCACCCGTCATCCCACCTCCCTCACCCCCAACCCGTCACCCGTCATCCCACCTCTCTCATCCCCAACCTGTCACCCGTCATCCCGCCTCCCTCACCCCACCTCCCTCACCCGTCATCCCACCTCTCTCATCCCCAACCTGTCACCCGTCATCCCGCCTCCCTCACCCCAAACCCGTCACCCGTCTTCCTACACCCTTCACCCCATCACCAAAACTGAAACCCCGTCACTCGTCATTCCAACCCAAGCCCCTTTTCTCATCTTCTCACACACCCCTCTTCAACCCCCAACGCGTCACCCGTCTTCCCGTATACCCCTCATCCAAACCCAAAGCACTCACCCGCCAGCACGTCACCCGTCTTACCACACTCCTCATCCCGTCAGCCGTCTTTTCTCACACCCAACCCCAACCCCACTACTCTCACCCTAACCAGTCCTAAACACTCTTTTATCACACTTGCAACCTACTTATTTACCCCTATGATTAGGTTAGTGAATTTACGTCATCAAAAATGGAACCAAAACAAATTGCAACAGACAAAACATGTTTTGTTTCTCAGGTATGCCCAGTCAATCGCATATTTTATAAAAGTCCTTTGAAATTTGTAGTTACGAATATTATCCAAAAAAATGTGCATTACTGACATTGAATTTTTTTAACCACAAAAAAATAAAAAAATTAAACATCCCACGAACGGTATAAGAGGGGGTGGGGGATGTCGACTGAACGGGGAGCGCCATGTTGACATCTTTGTTTGGCTAAAGGTGCTTGAGTCGTCTTGGACATGGCTGCTTCTTCTGATCGGAATCTGAAACAGTGAGAATGAAACGCTGCTACTCCTTGGAAAAACTAAAATGAAATGACAAAACAATTCATCACACTGTACGTACGTCAAAATTGCGTTTAATAAAAGTCATAAAACAGTAGCTTCTGGCCTGGTCAATACTGGTCCTACTCCGGTATATAGAGGCGCTCATGTGCATTCTGTATCTGAAAGTTGTTGTACCTACCATGTGAAGAAATAAGGCATTGTCTCTGGGTAATCAGCCTAACACTAGGTTATTAAATGTCATTTACAAGATTTAAACAACATATGTCGGTCGTCGTGATTAGAATTGCTGGTGTGACCAGTTAGCTATCAAGTAGAATGTTTCTCACATGCGAGGTAGTTGTTTTCCAGCAGAGGCATCTGCGATTTCATTGCTACACTCTGAGCAACATTACACGTCATCTGGCTGTTGCTCGGTATGTACAGAGAGACAGGGGTCTGGTGTTGGATGAAGGACTCGGAGTTCCATCTCGAGTTTGACTCTTGTAAAGTTGGTCTTCAGATGGCTTCCCAGCGTCTGACGGCTCCAACCACAACCATCCACTTCCAGTGGTAGTTGACAGGACATTCCATGACAGTGTGAGCAACCAAGTATCTTGACTTCCACGGGTATTCTCTGGCGCGGATGGCCTTCTTTGGGTCCCTGGACCCTAGACAGGCCTCAGAACCCGGCACAGCCAACACCTGTCCTGGCCGACTCTGGTAGTGAGTGCGGATGTGAGCTCTGCATTTGCAAGAGATGAACTGAGAATGTTTGAAACCCAAACGGACATGAATGGTCCCGCTGTCCTGCCCTGCAACAGACAAACTCAAATATACATATACGCCAGTCAAATGTAATTATAATGTAACCTGTAATAATGTATGTGTGCGTACAAAAAGCTCTGTCTGATGTTTATGCGATGGCACAACTGAACAGCTGGTTAATGGTATCTATACAGTTAAGTTACCTATTACTTTTACATTTCCTACAACCCGTGACGATCAGGGTTAGAACTGTTTTTCAGCAAACCTCACTTGTAAGAGGCAACTAATGGGATCGGGTGGTCAGGCTCGCTGACTTAGTTAAGACATCATTTCCCAGCTCATGCTTTTGATCACTAAGTTGTCTGGTCCAGATCGGATTATTTACATATGGATGGATTACTGTGTGCCAGCGATCCATGAATATCCTAGTCAGAATCACCATTCAGTAACCCAAGCTCTCCGTAAGAGGCGCGCCCGGGTGGTCAGATTCGCTGACTTGTCTGTGAGTCGATGCTCATGATGTCAGTCATTGGATTGTCTGGTCGAATATTCACAGTATGATTACCATCATACAGGGATATAGCTGAGTGCGCTGCGTTAAAGGTACAAACAAAACAAAAGAATGTTTTCAACACTCAGCAGTCCCTACTTACGTGAACAAATAGTGATTAAATTCCAACACACGGGGTTTAAACAACTCATTAAAGAAATCAGTGTACAACATGCAGTTGAGGTGCTTCTGCTTCAATGTTAATGCTAATTACTCACTGTTTCTTGCTGGATCCCAACTAAAACCTGTGCATCATGCCTTGTCACCAGCCAAGACGGCCGATATGAAGGTGGCCGATATGGGAAGATAACTCTTCACCTTCCACACGTCTTGCTCTGTCTCCGACGGCCCGGCAGTCAGCATTTGCTGGATGTTCCATGAGCCAAGTTCGGGGATCGAACCCAGAACTCCGATTTTAACCCGTCTATCGCCTCTCATCATGGCTTGTATTCCTGTAGGCAGGTTGCAGAGCTGAAACACGATCCGTACAGTCTGTCCTGGCATCGTGGGGGAAATATAGACTGACAAAACAGTGGGAGCGAGTTGAATGCGGCTGCGTATCCAGGCAGATGTACAACAATAACGTCACGTGATACGCAGTTCCACGCTCATGGTGTGACGTCACAATACCTTGCAACTGTGACGCTATGTGACTAGATCTGTTGTGATGTCATGTTTAACCTAGAAAGCAGATCCCCTTCGTAGTTTGATGAATGGTTACAAACCTAAAATTTGTTTCACTCAACAATACCCATGCAACAACCAAGTGAGCGAGGCTGACCACGTAATCCCGTTAGTCACCTCTCGCCACGTATGAAATCTAACCTCGTTCTTCCAACTGTCCAACATAGCTTCGCCATAGTATATATACCTCCGTTCCAGTACACAGACTTTACCAAGACGTTTTTCTAAATACATTTATGTATATATACTTATTAATATTGTTTATAAAATTATTACATTTATTCGCGTATTCATATAGTTTCTTTTGTTTTTAGTTTGTATTTCGAAACAGGTTTGCACATATAAATTATTTCACTATCAAATAAACAACCATGCCGTATGCCCTTGTACATTTTATGTTGATAAATTTATCGATGCAGATGATATTATGACCGTTTTCTGTCTCTTTAACATTCATTCCTTACCAGATGCTGATGTCTCTTCATTGAATAAGGTGAATTCCACCAGAGACCTTATGCTGATTCGATATGTAGCAAGAGTTTATATGTCGGGATGAAAAATAATAATTGATACAACCGCAAGTAAAATCTCAGTTTCATCGGATCCCAAGTTCACAACTTACGTTATCGGATGGCAGTGTTTACTCGCGCTATAACGAGGTGTGTAGTGTCATGCAGACATTCCAACTAACGGTGGCTTATATTGTGTTTAGAACAAAGTATTCTTTCATAAGGTGGTGAGTGCTGTGGTTTACAGGTAGTCCAATGCGAGAGAAAAAAATGAATGTCAGAAAGCTCACAATACAAGCTGTACAGTACTTGTCGTAAACCACATTAATTTCATATAAACAATAACATGTGTGCATGGAACATTCTATACTTGCATTGGTTTTCTGAACTGACGATACAATACTTCCCATCCATTGTTCAGAAGTGTCCTCCAAGTGAACATACAGTTCGAGTTTTGTACTAACCAAAATGGCTGCGCCCTTGACAAGGCATGTGCCGATTTGTGTACCTTTGTTGCAACAGACCGGATTGTTATCCAGATTGTCAACTAACACGAACTCAGATAGTCAGAAGAAGAAGGTATGTCCACTAGATAGTGAGCTAAGCTGTTGTCAATTGCGTTTCATTCTAAAAATGAGACGTGCTACATATCTGTCCTAATTTCGATCACGTTAGTGTAAAATTGCATGTGTGTGCTATATTTCTTGGTATTTTTGGAAACACCAAGGAAACTTTTCCTGGTTACGTTTGCATGTTTGAATACGAGTCCCAAGCCATGAAGAACGCTCAACGTATGGATTACATAGAAAAGAGGAAATGCTTTGTTAATATTAGTTTTTGTTTGTTGTAATTATATTTATTTACAGACCAGGAACTTTCATCCTTGACATGGCCGTTTCTGTCATGGGGAGATAACCCTGTTAGCACTAATCAGACATTCATGAACACCAGCATGTGAACAGATCATTTCAGTTACTACATGTTTTGTTTATCTGGTACTCAACATAATAACTTTTCACAAGTGTGGTTAACCAGATCCATCTACTGTCGGTAGAAGTTGGTCATTCGTGAAGAGGTTGGTCGCCCATATAGATTATCCTCCTGACTACTCCAACTTCTCACACAAGACTATTCATAAGGATTTTAATCATGTACTTCATGAGGGTTGGCTGGTTGCATTTGGGCTCTACAGACTTAGTCCAGAAAATGAGGCGCTGCCTCATGCATGATTATTTGGCTTGCTGTGAATTTGTAGACCAGACAGGTTCATAGATGTGGAAATCCGGTGGATTGAGACGAATTGAGCGGTGGATTCGTAGACATTAGTAAATGATGTTAGTAAATATTAGTTTGGTATTATTATTAATTCTGACATTAGTGCTTGAAAAGTGTTTGAGTTTGGTGAAGTAAAACAATATATTAGGTAATTATGATCGGTGTTTAAAAAAAAACATGATGAGAGGCATGCAAATATTATAATAATCTCTGAGTTTTCTGAAATAAATACCAAACTACACAATAGGTAACTATGATCAACATTGAACTACGGAAACAAGCTAACAAGTAGCAGTGAAGAAGAAGGATAGAGTGTGATGGTCACCGACAAATAATTAATAACACACTTGAATATACACACACTATTTCACAATCAAAACAACTCATTACTTCCTATTACCACAGAATTGATCAACATTCAATGACACAGACACAAGCCCAGAAGTAGCATTGGAGAAGGTGGGTGGGTCACCGCCAAAGTAATTAACAAAACGCAATCAAAACAACTTACTAGTTCCTAATTAACATTCACAACAACTATGTTCAACCGAATGGCTTCAATGAGTAAACAGTGAAAACTGTTTAACTATTTCATTGTTTTCTTATTTGCGGAAAACAAAAACACACTCACAATATATAAGCATACACAGCTAACACGCAACGTTCCCACAACGTTATGTTTACGTCCGGGTTTGGTTACGTCGGGAAATGACGTAACTAGGACGTCATTAGAACGTCTTAGGAACACGTCATACCACGACCTTGCCACAACGTTACACATTACGTTCTCGCTACGTCCTTGCAACGTATTTTTCATACTTTGGTGTAACGTACTCGTAACGTTGTGAGGACGTTCGTTTTATATATTTTGTTTACTTGACCTATTAGAAGATGTTTGCATTTGCAGTTGACCATCTAAGTAGTTATCAGGACGATATTGAATCTAGAACAACTTTTGAATAAATTTGTTTTGTTTGCTTTGTTAAATGCGTTCAACTGAGGAAAATATATAACTTCACGTTTGAAGGTTATGAGAATGTCATTCACAGACGTTGTCACAACGTTACACTTTATGTAACCAGGACGTCGTAACAGCGTGTATTTCAGACCAATCTGCAACGTTCGTATCACGTTGTGAGGACATTCTGTCCACGGCTTCCCAGCACTGACCCGTTGGAAAATCGTTACATTTTATTCTCCTCATCCCGGAGCTTACTTGATGGAATATCATATTTAACAGGGTCGAAGCATGTGATATTTTTTTTTTAAATTACCGTATAGATTTATCTCTTCAGTATATAATGAAGTGTATTCAAAGCATTTACTTTATTTTTGTTTCATACAGTTTATTATTACATGTATATTATACACTTATTGTTGTGCTCTTGACTTCACTCATTTCAGTGAAGTTATGAAACATGTTTCCTTCTATCATTTAACCCACAAGATCCAAATTGAGACACATTGCACATGACTTCTTCATGTGACGTCATTGCCTGTGCGAGTACTTTCCCGCTCCTGACATCACACTTCTCGCGCGGCTGCCAGCCGTACAGGGTTCTGTCTGTTCCTCACTTTTAAAACGGGCTCATTGCCATAACAGTGAGTATTTTGTGTATTGTTGATGATGAACCTAGAATCGGCTGGGATGTTTTCGAAAATACATGCTAACACGAAGTGCGTTTAAAATTTCCGCCATTTTGGATACTGAGTAGTGTTTACATACCATATCGTATGTGGATTCTGGGTAAGCGATTTTATTCTTTGAGTGTTTCTGTTTGTTTGAATAATATTTACATAAATGTCGTATTGAATGTAGTATACAACATTTGAAACCGTTACTTGTTACACAAGTGTTATTAAACGTAAGCATAACTGTCGCATGCTCAAAGGCTGTACGGAGGGCTAGGCCCATGGATGTAATTCTATCATTCAAAGAGGCAATTCTAGGTAAGAGGACATTTCTATCTTGTGAAATGCCATTCCCCTCCTTCTCCCCACCCACGTGGTTATCTTTTCTCATATGCTTCTCTTGCCATAGTTGTCCGAAAATTTACTATTTCATCATGTATACTCCATTGTCAGCTGCAACAAATGCATCATTTCCCCATATATCTTAGAATCAACTTACAACTGGGCTTTGTCACCAATACCAAGGGTCTGGATAAAAAGAAACGGAAGATTTTGGGCATGAAAACGAACGCTGTGCTCGAAAGACTGCGCTTGTTTGAAATGAAAACAAAGAAAAATTCCGATTTTACACCACATAGCATTTTCGGATATTTTCAAACATCTAGGCATCTAATCATTGCTTACAGTGGCTCATTACGCTTAGTATATTCAGGGGAAGAGTATCATAGCAGGAAATAGCAAATTAAAAATAGATACGATGCAATCATTTGATAATTCATAAAAAAACTGTCATGTCAGTGCAGCGTGACACCATGACTGACGCAAATCTCGCAGAACGACAGCGGTAATTATGGGCATTTCTGGCTTCTTCTTCTGTAAACGATAAAAACATAACAATACACAGATACTCAGAATAATTCTGATTACTTACATCTCACTTTTATGTACAAAACATCCCTAAATCAAGGAAAGAGTGCTCTCAAAACCCTGTGTACCCATGTCAGCGAGGCCACCATTTTGCAAGAAATCGTCCCTCGATAGTGATGTCACATGTAAACATCATTGCACATGTAAGGCAATTTTTTGGAGGTGAAGCTCAGTTGAACAAGAGTAAACACAATGGCCATATCATTCACACTGCACTTTCAGCATTGTGATTTACATTTTTCGTTCAGATACTTTTTCATGAAACTAATTTCAGTACATACATATATCCTTGTTCAACATCATATCATATGTGGATATAGGGGATGCGTTTTCATTCATTGAAAGCTTTTGAATGTTTGAATATTTCCACGGGAAATTGACTCAGTAACTGTACTAAGGATCTATCACAGTTTAAGCCACTACACAACTGTTAGTGGATCACATGTGCTTTAGTTCCTGTGATGTACAATATTCAATATGCTGGGACAAATATTGCAGTTTCATATGAACACGCTAATAAACGGCGATTTGATTCAAACTTATAAGTAAAATTGATAATATTAATGAAAATAATTTGAACATTTTCTTTGTAATTTTATAGCCGTACGAAGATAGCCAGGACCACGTGAGTGACAACCGTCACTTTTCAAATCTTCCGAAAACGTGCACCTGAAAAAGAACACAATAACAAAAAAAACAAAAAAAACTCCTCGGCGTTCAGGGTGTTAAAAATGTAACGGCATGTTCTAATCTTGTGCTTTTGGATAATATTAGGTCTTAAAGATAAACTATTCTTTTTTACAGATGCACGCTGCCGCTGGGAAGATGAAGTGCAAGTCCAGAATGAAACGTTTCTTAGCAATGTATTATACTTGAATAAATGGTTCAGTGTAAACAAAAGAAGCATCTCTGTTATTTGCTACCAGGGCTCAAAGTAGACAGTTTCGAAAAATCCAAACCACATATTTATAATTGCGGAAATAAGTTTTCAAACTGTTGATCACTTGACTTTTTTCAGCATTCGTAATTTAAATCTAACAAAAACAACGGAAACTATGACTTTTATCCCAGGATATTGTTATGATCATGGTGACAACAACCCAGAAACCTAATACAAATATTTTACTGTACATTCTGAGTACGTATATACCCCAAAAAGTATAAATAACGTTGTTACAACGTTATGTTTATGACGTCACGAGGACGTTATTTTTGGGTCGTATGAACGTAGAAAATAACATTGTGACAGCGTTGTGTCTATGACGTCACAGGGACATTATTTTTGGGTCGTATGAACGTAGAAAATAATGTTGTGAGGACATGTTTTCGACTCCACAAAAAAGACTTAAGTGGGACGTTACATGCTGACGTTCTGGGGACGTAAACGTAACGTTGAGACAACGTCCTCAGAATGTACTTTTGTTAGCTGGGTAGTGCTTTATCAAAGTTAATATGCTTGCAGAATAATTTATTCAATTATTTATACACGTCTACGAAATCACCGTCTACGAAACAGTCTGGGTTACGAAATCACTGCATCTTTGAACTGGTTCAGTTTGCGAAATCACCGTCTCCCGATTATTTGGTGTGTTGTTTAACGCAGCACTCAACAATATTTCAGTTATGTGGTGGTGGTCTGTTAATAATCAAGCCTGGACCAGACAATTCAGTGATCAACAGCCTGAGCATCAATCTATGCACATTTTAAATGGAATACAGTGGGGTGTCACCCAAGGTCTGACCACCCGATCCCATTATTTGCCTGCTAAGTGAGTGAGTGAGTGAGTTTAGTTTTACGCCGCACTCAGCAATATTACAGCTATATGGCGGCGGTCTGTAAATAATCGAGTCTGGACCAGACAATCCAGTGATCAACAACATGAGCATCGATCTGCGCAATTGGGAACCGATTACATGTGTCAACCAAGTCAGCGAGCCTGACCACCCGATCCCGTTAGTCGCCTCTTACGACAAGCTGAGTCGCCTTTTATGGCAAGCATGGGTTGCTGAAGGCCTATTCTACCCCGGGACCTTCACGGGTCTTGCCTGCTAAGACAAACATGGGTTGCTTAAAGGTCACATGCAATGCAAAAAACAACTTTGCTGATTCTGATACCTATCAGCATAGACTTACAGAAACAGATTATACAAACTGCAAATTGAACTTATAAAGTTGAATAATAACGCAGTAGAAAAAAGCTTGAGATATCGCAGTCCAAACAATTCTCTAATTTCCCCCAGCGCTCTAATTTTTCACCAGCTGTGCTGTGCTGTAACCATAGTGCATGTATAGTGATTAGGTTCACACGGCTTGACCCAGGAAGGCAACTCGTATAAACACAGCAAGTGATGCGTGCAAGGATTATTGTTACCATCAAGTTTGCTAACCACCAACTGCATTTTTTCAGGCCTCAAAGTTTGCACATTGTCCTCCAAGAGTCTTTTCTGGCATACAGCCAACTGGCATCCCTCACCTCGGTAACTACGTTGGTGCCATCAAGAACTGGGTTCAGCTGCAGAAGAAGTACGATGATGTCATCTTCAGCATTGTGGACCTCCATTCGATAACAGTACCTCAAGATCCGGCGGTACTCAGGTGTGATATGCTTACAAGCCTGGTAGTGTGTCATACAGATCCTGGAACAACCCATTGTAGACCACGTAGTCCAGACTGTGTGGCAAATTTACATTGCCAAAGTTTCAAGAATGAAGAGAGTTTCTGGGCTGCTTCGTGTTGTATTTAATTTTGATCTTATCAGACACTAGCAGTTACTCTTAAAGGTCTTGATGCTAACATTCTTTTAAGGCTTAGTTTAGAACTTGATGTGATTGTTTTTCGCTTTTATTGAATTTTTGCATTTTGAATTGACTCAAAATTTGAATATGAATGACTTTAGGGACGGTTCATAATTCATATCTTGAGAATGAGATCTTTAGGGAGAGGCACGTGTGCCATGTGAATGACCCCACCAGATACTGATTAAGTAAGACATGTTTTTAAGTTTCTAAGACAGCCCACTCAGAGGACATACGTTTATTTAACGTGTCCAGCACTGACTGTTAGTTACTTATTTCATTGTGTGGATTGCATTTAGAAGTGTCACAAGAAAGTTTAGAACCTGTGATTAAAGGACATTTGAAACCACTGGATCAAGTTGAAACTTTTACATCCTCTACCCCCAACAGTGAGTTAATTTACCTGTATACTTCGATTTGTATTTTATTGATCATTTATAACAAAGTGGATGTAATCGTCGTAAACTTCCTAGCAGGTGTACCGCTAAACTATAAGGTTCTGACAGGGCACTGACAACCAGAAAAATACTTTTGTGAAATTTTGTCTCATAGATAAAATGACCCCCTTCTACTGACTGCTTTTTTGGGGGTCCTCAAAATTCAGCTTATACATGGTAGTATACTGTAAGAACTTACACAGCCCTCAAGACCAACATGTTTTGCTTGCAGGGAGAATATCCTGGATATGACTGCCTGCCTGCTTGCATGTGGCATAGACCCAGGGAAAAGCATCCTCTTTCAACAGTCGGCCGTAAGTGGAGTCTCATTGCTACAATGTACACAATTACGCTGTTATTCCAAAATTTCGTAAAAAAAATCAATGAGAAAGGGTCGAAGCCTGGAAGGGTAGCTTAGTGTTTTAAGCGTTTGCTCGTCAGGGTGAAGACACAGGTTTGATTTCCCTGTTGTAGGTACCGTGCATGACACCCATTTATGATGTCCCCTTGAGTGATATTGCTTAAGTGGCATGAAACCATACTCACTGACTCACAATGACAATTTACCAAGGTGTGGCAGATTTAAACAGTGGATGAGGTTTTGCTCCTTTATACAGCATTTAACTTAAATCCTGGGCTGTGAGCTTGATAGGGTAGATTGTTCACAGTCGTACAGGTTTCAGACAATTTGTTAAACCCATGAACATCAACATACTGCTGACAAACCATGAAACATAATCTGGATAATTCAAAATGATGATCATTGCATCCTGTCATCCCTAAGGGATACAACTTTGCACAACAGTGATTGGGTCACCCTTGTCCTCTAATGTAAGACAGACTTAGTTCTGACGCGTAAGCCTTCCTCCTCAATATCTGTGTGTGAACCCTGTGAGGATAAAACTAGATTTGTGTTCTCCATTATTTACATGCTACTCTCATACGGGTATATCATTAATGAGTGTGATGTTAATTACAAGAACAAACATATGTTCAAAACATATTGTTTGTAGTTGTATTTTTATGTTTTTTCTTTGCTTCTATTTAAATATATGTTATTCAGGTGTGTCAGCATGCAGAGCTCAACTGGATACTGAGCAGCTTGTGTACCCTACCTCGACTCAATCATCTGCCCCAGTGGAGGGTAAGTGTCTTCACTGGTCTCATGGGGAGAGCATCTGCCACTGTGGAGGGTAAGTGTCTTCACTGGTCTCATGGGGAGAGCATTTGCTGCAGTGGAGGGCTAGTGTCTTCACTGGTCTCATGGAGAGAACATCTCCCGCAGTGGAGGGGAAATGTCTTCACTGGTCTCATGGGGAGAGCGTCTGCCGCAGTGGAGGGTAAGTGTCTTCACTGATCTCATGGGAGAGCATCTGCTGCAGTGGAGGGTAAGTGTCTTCACTGGTCTCATGGGGAGAGCATTTGCTGCAGTGGAGGGCTAGTGTCTTCACTGGTCTCATGGAGAGAACTTCTCCCGCAGTGGAGGGGAAATGTCTTCACTGGTCTCATGGGGAGAGCGTCTGCCGCAGTGGAGGGTAAGTGTCTTCACTGATCTCATGGGAGAGCATCTGACGCAGTGGAGGGTAAATGTCTTCACTGGTCTCATGGGGAGAGCATCTGTCACAATGGAGGGGAAATGTCTTCCTTGGTCTCACGGGGAGAGCATCTGCCGCAGTGGAGGGTAGAGAGCATCTGCCGCAGTGGAGGGTAAGTGTCTTCACTGGTCTGATGGGGAGAGCATCTGCCAAGAGGAGTCAAGGTCTGTTTCTGAATCACCAAGGAAACAGATGGTACTTATTGTTACTTTGCCTGAAGAACAACATTAAGGGGAATAAATAGAGTGTGGTTAGCTCAGAGTCGACACAACATATGTACAATGTGCCCAGGTTGGCTGTCCATGTTAAACTGTTCCATGGTATCTCTGTGGACATCCATTATTAAACATGGACTAGTCTGGACTAGTTCAAGCAGAGACATACATGCATCCATATTGCTATGGTAAATTATGTGGAATACTATGAAATGAAGCCTCACCTCAACCTCACCACACTACACCATGCCACACCTCACCTCAGCCCATGCCACTCCATGCCACACCACTCCATGCCACGCCACGCCAAGCCTCACAATGATTGATTGATTGATTGATATGTTATCATAACTCAGTTGTGTAGGCTCATGCTTCTGATCTTTAGTTTGTTTGATCCACACTTGATGCCTGTGGCCATATAGCTTGAATATTGATGACTGTAGCATTGAGCAACCAAAATGTCCAGTCTCTTTGATATGTGTTGTTTCAGGAGAAGTCTGAAAGGATGAAAGACCCGAGTGTTGGTCTGTTTACTTACCCTATCCTGCAGACAGCTGACATCATAGTGTACAAGTAGGTTCTCATCTGCATCAATGACATGGATGTAACTGCATTCATCAGAGCAGGGAGACAGTAGGGTTTACTTGAATAAATGTTCAGTTGTCATGCTGAAGACCCGGTGTAACAGGCCAAACTTTCCCCTTGGCCAAACTTTGGCCTAGAACAAATTTCCCTACCCCCTAAGCTCAGTCTTCCATGGGGAATGACTGTCCTTGGCCAAGACCCTACTGAATCTCTGTTATAAGCAATCTGTCCCCCATGTTACCTAGCCTGACTATTTCATCCATTTCATACCCTTTGTGTGAATCTCGGGGTGGAGAGATTGCCTAGTAGCTAAAGCATTCGCTGGTCATGCCAAAGACTCAGGTTTGATTCATAACATGAGTACAGTGTGTGAAGCCCATTAGTTTTCTGTATTCTGGCAAAGCAGCATAAAACTAAAATCACTCTAAGAATCTCAGTCACCTTGGAGAAAGCTTATCACTCTTCTGTCTGTCACACATATTTTCTGTTCTCTGTTTTTGTTGCCAGGGCAACTGAAGTCCCAGTTGGAGAAGACCAAAGACATCACATAGAACTGGCCAGAGATCTTGCCAAGGCTTTCAATCGAACATTCCAGGTCATGTTTCCTCGTCCAGAACTTCTCTCAAGTAAGCTGATCCTTATGAAAAGTGGATGATTTTTGTGACATCAGCCAGTATCTAAATGTGTCTAAAATTAGCCACATTGAGAAGGTCACAGTCAGTGATGAAGAAACATCGAAAGACAATCTGTAAGGGGACTTCATTTGACTCTGACTGCCATAAAATGTGTTAACTTGAAATTCACATGGGGTAGGATCTTGTTGAGAGATCATAAATAACCAGGATGGAATGTGCCCACCCAGTCCTCTTAATTTCACTCTTAAAACTGGGTAAACGAGAATCAGTTGCACAAATTTGGTGATTTACAAAAAGTTAAAGGCTTTCTTAACTGACTGGATGCACTCCTCAGTTAACAAGGGAGTGGATCTTGGGATGCACAATTGTTTAGCATTATACACCAGTTATCTCCCTTTGTACACGTCTACAAGATTGTATGTTTTTTTATGTTAAATCTCTTCTTTACAAAATTGTTTTGTTTACAAGTTATTTTACAAGAGATTTACAAGCTTGTAAATATAGGCTTTTTTCCTAGTGTAGCTTCTGACAAAATGCTCAGACCTGTACAACGGCAGAGAGTTTAAAAAATCCCATCGCCCGACGCCTGGGACAAGTCAGTTTTCATGTTGGGCAATCAGATAATGGTATTTTAATTATCCGTTTACTACTACATAATTTCCACTTATGGCTTCAAACTGCAAATAATCTTGGATTTCATTTCACATCTGCTCATAATGAAGCTATTAAAGTTAGCACTAATAATATAGTAGAGCTAGTAGAGAGTGAAATTATCACTCTTTGATAAATAGTCCAGTCAACATTAACATCACGCATTGTCATAAAGTCAGTTGGAAGTGAAAAATTAGTCAGGACAAGTTACTTTTCAAAATATTTTTTAATCTCTTCCGCATCCTCTTATACAGCACAGTTGTCAGTTTTTATTCTGTTTATCTGGGTAGCATAATGGTTAAAAGCGTTATCATGCTGAAGACCCAGGTTCAGTTCTCCACACAGGTTCAATGTGTGAAACTCATTTCTAATGACCACATCATGATATTGCTGAAATATTGTTAAAAGTGCATTACAACATACTTACTCTGTGTCATCATCCTTGTTAGCTTCTCTCCAAATTGCTTAAAACTATACTCACTCTGTGCTATCATCCCTGTTATCTTCCTTCAAGGTGAGGTACCAAGGATCAAGAGCTTAAGACATCCAGAAAACAAGATGAGCAAATCAGAACCAAATGCCAAAGGTCGCATAGACCTGACAGACAGTCCAGACGAGATCCGTGAAAAGATAAAGAAGGCAGTCACAGACGTAACAGCAGAATTGACCTATGACCCTGAAGAAAGGCCAGGTGTCTCTAATCTGATTGATATCCACTCCTCGCTGACAGGCCTGTTACAGGAGGAGATATGCGAGGAGAACATGCTTTTGAGCAAAAGTGACTACAAGGCCATGTTGGCTGACATTGTCATTGAACAACTGGCCCCAATAAGGGAGAATGTACTGAAACTAAAGGGAGATAGATCTCACCTTCAACAAGTGTTGGAAAGTGGGAATGAGAGAGCAAGGGAAATAGCGGAAGAAACAATGAAGGAAGTAAAGAAGGCTGTAGGGTTGTCATGACAACAGCTAGCTCATCAGTAACTATTGAACACTATCCATGCACCAGTAATGGTTTTGTTAAAGTGTTGTTCAAGAAAATATGCAATTATATTACATATAATTCTGTCTTTAAGTTGGAAGTTATCACTTCAGATTTTTCTTTCAGAAGATTTCAAATGAACCCCTCAGACTGAATCACCTCTGAAAATCATTTTCAGTCATTGTCCATGGGTATCTTTAAAAAATGTCTGTGTGCAGTCATAGATATTTATTCCAAAGGTGTGGTTAGGACAATATTCAAAGTATGCGCAGGCAAACAAGGATAACTTGGACTGCCACGAAGAACGTGTTTATGAGAAGTTGGTGGTGCACAGCAATGAGCAAACATTTGGTTTGCGAAAGGTAGAGCAGATGTTGGCTACTGCACATGCAGTGCATGACGATGAAATTGATTCCACTTGTAGTTCGCTGAGACAGGCGACATACTTCACCCATTGCACAACACTTTGAACATGGACAACCTGGGGCCCTTCACTGACAATGGCAAGCACAAGTGGATGGCTCTCATACATGCTAATACAGGTCAATTGTCAGGTTGGTGCTCAACTTATCCTTGTATGCCTGAAATTGCAACATATTTATGTGCAGTAAACATGAGCATAATCTATGAAGAGAATGTAGAGCTGGCTGAGAACTACAGAGAGCTTGAACTTTGTTGTTTTTTATGTTTGACTGTGATGTTAAAAAGTGAGTGATATGGTGTCATTTAAAGATGTACCGTGTGTAATAAAACCATTCAAAACTTGCTAACTGCAGTCTGAGACTTTTCGTCATGCTTGCATTCAGTAACTGCCACATGTCCAAATGCAGTTTTATAAAGTAACACTAACTGCATAAGCATGTATACAGCACCATTCTTGTGTTTGGCTCCATTCTTCATATCAACAACCCACTCAAAACGGGGCCATTTCACTAAATCCAATTGTTATATGAAAGATTTGAATTTTAATAGTGTTTGAATATGCAATGTTAGATCTGAGATAACCTGTGCAGATTCTGTTCCAAATTTTGATTCTTGGTGGCATGGCATTGGAGAAACCAGTTCCATAACTCTTGTGAGAATTGTAAGTGCACTAGTTTAGTTACCATGCACAAGTTTTTCTGGGCCTCCCTAGTTACCATGCACTAGTTTATCTGGGTCTCCCTTGTTACCATGCACTAATTTGTCTGGGTCTTCTTTGTTACGAAATTGATTTGGAGTTGAAATGTTGCTGAGGCCTGTCTGTGGCTCTGACTTCAATCTTATATCCTTTTATTATATTGTATGACACTACAATATGTCTGACAGCATATATAAATGTTCACACTGGCGAGCACTCGTTTGAGAGTGCCGTGTGGACGTCAAAAGTGTAAATACCACTGACTACAGACTTAACGACGAACACTCCGTTTTCTTTGGATCTTTTTCCGAACTTATTCTTTGCGATTGGATCTACTTCAACATCTCAAGATCTAAAAAAAACTAATATTCAAAGTACTATTGACAGGAAACAAATCACATTTTGAGGTTTAAAAACCCTTATCGAAAGTCAGTGCTTTGAGTGCTCTGTGTCGACAGGTTCATAAATCAAACAACGAATCGTTTCATGTTTGAAAACGCCTTTTTACCTGATATTACGTTTCGCAGACATATCAAAACCAACCCAACAACTCTATACTGTTGTTATCACCAACCAGCACTGAGTTTGCCTATATTTAGGTCATGTATAGATATTTTAATTCTTCTTTCTCATTACCGTCCGACATAAAATACTAAGATTTCTTACAATATGTTTACACAAGAGGAAACGCCACTTTGACTCTCAGGATATGCATGAATCTTCCGGAGGAAAGGTGTAAATTACCACAGAAATCGTTGGATTGTGGTCATCAAATAAAATTAAATGTAAAAATGAAACCCGTCCACCCGAGCAATGTTTTTCTTCTCAAAAAGTGACGAGAAACAAGACTATTTTTACATTGCCTTACAAACTCTATCGTAACTAGAACCTTTCATTTCACGGAGGTGGGGATTATGTTTCAAGTAAAGTACGTTGACAAAGGATTTAGTGACTAAGTACAGTTAAGGAGAACCAAATACTCCAGAAAAAATACAGGCATTATATTGCCTTATTGTACTCGTACTTAACGCGACTGTTTGCTGTTATCTTTATGCCATGCTTTGAGAAAGTGACCTGACTAATCGCACCCTAAACAATATGACACATGGCGAACAAGAATACAAGAAACTTAAAACCTTTGAGAAATTCCCGCGCTGATTCTATTTTCGCCCCCAGCTATTCAAACCCAGCGTTCGCCAATTATCAGAAGAACGAATCTTCAACATACGGTTCTATTGGACCTGTTTGACTGCCTGGTATGAGAGCGCAAAACATGTTATGTATACGGACCCGTAGGTACTATTTCAGAATTATTAAAGGTGTATGGAGAAAACCATTGTAACCTGTGTAGTGGACAAGACCGTTAAGATACGTTGTTCAGGGCACAGGATCCAGTGTTCATCGTGTTCAAATGGAGCATTTTTCTGCTTGTGATTGGGTTTCTTCTGACTACTTTTGACATTCAGGTCAATATACAGTCAAGGAACGCAGTTGTGCTTCTGGTGTGGATTTCGTCTAAACACTATCGACTATCAGCTCGTAAATACAAATCCAGTCTACTATTTCGAGACGTAATGCCTGTTTTCCAGGCACTTAGTGCCTGATGTATGAAGAGACTCTGTGCAGCTGCCGTGGCACTGTGTAATTAGTTCATTAAGGGAGCAACTGTATCTGAGACGCAATGGACGATCTGTCGTACAAGCTCCAAGTGTTTCACACTGTTAACGAATTTAAAGCTCATCGTTTGAACAGGACTGAACAGTGCAAACTTGAATCTGCTCGGAGTCTGATCCGGAGGGAGGAGACACTCTTTGAGAAAGACTTTCAGCTCCGAGTTCAGAAGCTGAAAGCTCGACAGCAAGAGATGAAGAGAGACGTGGATGTAGGTAGTGGTGATGAAAGAAAGATAAAAACTCTACCCGAGTCATCGGAATCTTCATCAGTTCGAGTCTATAAATCTGCACGCCTACCCAAAAGTGACGAATGTTTCCTGTGTGATCAGATTTCCAAAATAGTTGTGAAGTACGAGGCGGATAACTGTGGGAAGATAAACACAGGAAGTGTTTCCAAGACATCGAATCCGCGCCACTCTGACAGCCATGTAAGACAGTTTCTGGAGTCAATAGAAACAACAGTGATGCCCTTGAAACGGGACTATGCCCCTGGGAGCTCTGGGAGTTTTATCGATGTTGGAAGATATAAGGCTGATAAAGAGGCAGAAGTGAACCCGTCATTGAAGAGGCTGATCAGGGAATCCACACAAATGCTGCCACCAGACGACATGGGTCACGTGTGTACGACCTTGACCTCAGCGAAACGTCGGCGAACGTTTCCAGCAAAGATTGACATTCAAAGGAAGGTGGGTGAATTTGTGCAATCACAGGAAATTTACAATAGAGCGAATCCTGTAAGTGAAGACATCATGGTCCAGTGCGAGGCGTTTCGTCTCCAAAGCGGCAACAGAGTTCCCCAAACCCCACAGCAGTTTGTCAGTAGGCGGGAAGCCATGATGTCTGAAGTATTAGAGAAACTCGGACTGACAAGAGCAAACTGACTATCACATGGCCCCTTTTCCATGTAAATTGGAAATGAATTACCGAAAATGTTGCCAACTAATGATGGGTGTATCAGTTAAGGTTTGGTGTAAGACAATCTGCATGTTCTGAACGCTGAATGCTTAGTATATGTGACTCGTGAAGGTCCCCGGGTAGATAGGCCTTCAGCATAAAAGGCGACTATGCTTATCGTAAGAGGCGACTAACAGGATCGGGTGGCCAGGCTCGCTGACTTGGTTGACACATGTCATCGGTTCCCAATTGCGCAGATCGATGCTCATGTTGTTGATCACAGGACTGTCTGGTCCAGACTCGATTATTTACAGATCGCCGCCATATAGCTGGAATATTGCAGGGTGCGGCGTAAAACTAAACGCACTCACTCACTTAGTATATACAATGTTCCATACATACGACCCGTGAAGATCCGGGTTATAATTGGTCTTTAGTAACACATGTCCCGGTTCCCAATTGCATAGATCGATGCTCATGCTGTTGACCACTGGATTGTCCGGTGCAGACTTTATTTTTAAGATCGCCGACATACAGCCTGAATATTGCTAAGTACTAAATTCTCTCACCCACTCACTCCATGCACACCTTAGGAGAGTGTGTTCTGTACATGTCCCTTGATTTAGTAAAATAGATTCTTTGTTAGCGAGTCAGTAAAACAGTTTGAAGTTTCATTTTGCGTGTCTGTAAAGTTGATACACTTAATGAAATAAAATGCCTGGTTATTGACAGAATGTTATTACATTTTTTGTTCGAAATGACAAGATCACAGAAACATTTATTTAAATTACTTTCTTGTTTTCCTAGACTATGGTGTAATAATGTATGCCTTAATGTGCGTAACATTCGTAACATCTTCCCGTACTTCTCGTCTAGCACACTGATTGGTTAAACGTTCATTTCTCCCTCATCGGAACGGTTCTTTCAGAACCGTCGTAAGTAAGTCTTTACTCTCAGGATCAACCTGGCAGGAGGTGTAGCCAGGTACGAAAGCAGCTCTGCAAATGAGTGAGGTGTTCGGTAAAGTGAAAGAACAATGAAGACTATGCAAACGTGGAGACACGCGTACACCCATGACAACGGCATTTCTGTAGTTTCCTGTTTTATATCCGGGCTGCTGTGATGTACCTTGAACATTGTCTTTTAGGTAGAACACTACTCACCCAATGTACGTAGAACACCATTCACCCAGTTTCACACCATGATATTGTGAAGCTGTTCCCTATGAGAGTGGTTGGGAAGGCGCCTTTGATGCTGCTTTGCTGACAAAAAGACTGATAGACATGGGAATGAAAAGGGCTTCAGTGTCACATGGTATTCTGGTGACCTCTGAATTTGACACTGAAATGCCAGCTAGCTGTGGCTTCTGGTTGCGGTTGACATATTAGGTTGTCATTTTCACTGATGCATCTCCAACCTAGCCGTGGTTTGGCCGTTCTGAGCATGATTGAATGCTGATGTGAAGGCATAAGTCCACTGTATAGTATCTTGACACAACAGGGCAGCCCTAGCATCATCTTCTGGGGCGATGAGTGGAGCACGGCGTGGAACTACTCTTGCAAGGACTTTGTCCACCACGATAAAGGAATAGAATGTGTCGTGTGTCGTGTGTCGTGTTCCTCGCCAAGTTCTTCTAATTTTGCTCATCCCTCACTTATGAGTGAAATGCAGGCAGTACAGACCTGTTGAAAAGTAGTGCACTTAGATTTAAGTATATTGTAAGCGCTGTCACCACGTCAGTATGGCCACAACAATCAGAGACGACAACACGGCCTCTTGGTAAACGGTGGTTTTACTTGACACCGGAAGCTCCGCAAATCCGCAAATCTCCTCTTTTCAAGAACTTTTGTGTTCTCGTTTATGCTGCATTGTAAATGAATATACTTCTTTTTGACTTAATTTAAGATAACTTATCATATATTTAGAATGTAGGTCAGGTAGCACAGATTAAAAGAGTAATCAAAAAATATTCCACTTGCTGTGTTCTCAACAGTGATCGAGGACGAAGGCAGTATGGCAGCTTTGATGAATGTACTCAAGTTGGTTTGCATTTTATATTCCTCTAATCAGCTGTGCGGAGGTAGGTGTGTAGTTCGGGTACCATAGCTATTAGATATTGCAATAACAATATGCATTGTGTACAATATAAGTTATACAATATATAATTGTAAATTCTATCATTGAAACCTGTTCGAGTTGAATTTTAGAAGTCAGAAGCTTGATTCTTAATGGAGTGTTTGAATCTCAGTGCGCTTTGTTGTAAATAGTTGATTTAAAGAATGCTGTAATAACGACAACTTGATACAAAGTATCAACTCCGCTACAAGCGTCGAATTGCCACCGAACTTACGCTTATCAACGAAGAAGCTACGTGTAAGTGCCACTCCTTCAGAGATTACATGTATTCAGATACAGAAATATGATGGGCATTTCAAGGATGTTTTAGCATTTAAACAAATGCAAATGTATGCAGTTACACCTGCATCTATCTGCCCTGGCTCCGTGTGGCTATGCACGCATCGTCAACAGAGTTTGAGATAAGCGAGATGTACGATGAACTATATTTGCAAAAAATAGTGACACTTTAACAAATGACATTTTTTTCTACGAAGACTTCATTTATATTGCGTTACAGCTCTCAGAGATACTAAAGGAAGAACATTTTCCCTTGCTTTCTTTGCGGATTTCACCTATGCTCCCACGACTGAATTGCGAAACATTCTGTACTTCTCATCCCCGCTTGATGGTATTTGTACTGTCAGCTACAATGACGGCACAAGACGTCAGGCCAGGGTCAATCTTGTCGCCAACGATGTAGTTAAACTGGCCTTACCTGACGCAACACAACTCCTAACTGAAACAAGGATAGAACCTAAGGCCATTTACGTGAACTGTTCCGCCGAAATAGCTCTTTATGGACACAATAAATTCCAAGCTGTTAGTGTGGATTCATCAGACTCATTCACTGCTCTTCCTGATGAAACCTTGTCGACGGATTATTTTGTTGCAAGTGTCGAGAAGACTGCAAATCTTGGCGTTGTAGCCACCCAAGATAACACTCACATTTCCGTGACCCTTAATGCAACATGTCAGTATGTATTTAACAGTTTCACGTACAAAGATGGAGACACTGTTAATGTCACACTGGGATATGGCGACGTCTTTCAGATAGGCTTAGCATCATATTCGTCCAATGATAAGTGCGACTTAGGGGGAACCCGAATCCATTCTAATTATGAAGTCGCAGTGTTTTCAGGGGCTTTGTTTCTTAACTCCCCTTCCATTGATGACCATATTTATGCAGAGCATCTGGTAATTCAAGTTCCCCCAGAGAGCGCATTCTCAAAGACTCACATTATTCCCCAAGTAAGGGCGAGTGACCTCTGGGCAATGGTGTTTCGTGTACTGGCAAAGAACGACAATACAATGGTGGATATAACAAAGGAAGAAGTAAATGGAAGCAAGGTGACATGGTCAACATCACTGAATACCGCCGAGTTTAAAGAATTCAATTCCCTGTCGAGTGCCAACTTCATCATACAAAGCTCTCAACCAGTAATGTGTACAGAGCGTATTTACTTCAAAAGTGATGGAGGCACATCGTTGTTTGTGCCAGGAACGGTTCTTTATGACAACAACTGCATTGTCAAGAGTTTGGATTTGGATGGGGTGAGCAAAGAGGGTCCAATGATTACCATTGTATCTGAGATGTCATCATTCATGGATGTTCGTGTGAATGGAAAACATCGGGATGACATACAGTGGACTAATCTCACAGCGGTACCGTACACTGTCGGGGAACTACAGATACAGCCTCGAACACCATACGTTGTCAACAGTTCGTCGCCGATCCTGGTAAGGCTTCACGAAACAATGGGCCGGCAGTCATACAACTACAATGCAGGATACCGTGTTCCGTCACAAGTGGAAACATGTAAGTCACTATACATAAATAGTAATTAAGAACATGTAGGATATTGTATTGCACACAACATTAATGATGTTGAGGTAAACACTTTCGAGTATGTTGTTCAAAGACCAGAGTTTGTAAATAAGAGGCGGGTGGTTTGAACTGTTCTCTGACAAGAAATGTCTGCTCAGTGGACTCTGAGTCTTCCAAACATCACACAAAGGTCTGGAATTGATCCGGTTTCATCTCAAGAAAATAGTAAGTAGACAGCATGAAAGGACTGTTTATTATATATCAAAGTGCCTCAAAAAGGCCTGTTCTGTTCAAACAATCTTTGAATCCATAATTTGTTCTTTCATAGTTGTTATCAGTAACGAATGGAAGTGTGAACTCTTGTTTCAGTGGATGGTGCTGTCAACCTCAAATGTCTACCAGGCGGCTGGGTCATTACCATGGACTTCTCTAAATCAGACGTCGACATCAGTCTCCTCCTTCAACACATCTACATGACAAAGGACACGTGTGTCGGAACGGTGCAAGGACAGAAGCTCATATTTAACATGTCCTACAACGATTGCCACACACAATCAAGTGTACGTATCAGACTACAAAGTAAACTGGATCTACAGGCAAGTAAGATTAAATTGCTGATATGATGGCGTCTTTGATTCTAAAAAGATGAACCATTCTTCAACCATTGCAACTGCTATACTTCGATCGTACTTCTGTCCAAATAACTCATTAGAAGTTAATACATTTTCACAACATTTAACTGCTTTTCTGATGTTAAGGAGATGACGTTCTGGGCATTATGTCGTATCACAGTCCCCGAAAAAAACAGGTGCATAAAACATGTTAGTGAAACCAGGGAAAATGGTAATGACAAACAAGTGTGGCATTCTTGAACCCGAGCTCTCATTTAAAGGTTTCTGACATGGCCAAGGCTGGCAGCTCTTTGCAATATTGCTGTACCTTAGACATGGTTACTCATGTCCCAGTATTTGAGAAGGGACTGACTGGTGCGTCACCCTCTTGGGCACCTTTTCCGTGAGCCCCTTACAACCGTAGCCCTGACCACCTTCTGTTTGTCTCTGACTGTTTGAGGAAGACATCAGCGTTCATTCCAATGTCAAGCGTAGTGACAAGGAGTGGCCAGCGTTGTGTACGTGGAAAGATGAATCGGACTGATTCGAACAGATCATGCATAAATGCCACGGGTAACACACACTTCGACATATTATCATTGATCCTTTGAGTTATGTACTTGTCGATTCTAATTTTCTTATATTCCAGGGGCGGTGGGGTAGTCTAGTGGTTAAAGCGTTCGCTCGTCACGCCGACGACCCGGGTTCGATTCCCCCACATGGGTACAATGTGTGAGGCCCATTTTCTGGTGTCCCCCGCCGTGATATCGCTGGAATATTGCTAAAAGCGGCGTAAAACCAAACTCACACACACACACACACTTATATTCCAATGTCACGACACCCCTCTGTCAAACACTTCTGTCGTATCACTGACCAGCATGGCCAGCGGAAAATGACCCGAAGACAGCTGATTGTGAAAACAAGAAAGAATGTTCATTGTCAAGAAAACTCAAGAAGTTCGAATGCACGTTGAACGTCTTTTATTTATGTTGGTCCTTCGGTTTCACAAATTGGAAGGCTTACATGCAGTCATGACATTTAGCTTATCTGCACGTAATGTATTAAACAACTATTGCAACATTTATACCAGAATGTTTGTAAAGGAGTAATGCGTGGACACATGCCAGATCACGTTTGTGGTGGACACTTAAATCCTCTTCTATGAATGACGTTTCCCTTCTCGTCTGTCCAGAGCCCCGTTTCATGAACAGGTAATTTAGCTACAACGTCCCTAAGTGTATGTTAAGATTGTTTGTGCAATGAGGACCAGCTATTCTTATGGGTCACCATTCAAATGTGCATTCGAAAACGTGGCAGTTCCTTTTCTTCGTCTCTCATATGACAAGACACATGTCATAGAGCCCTGTTTCGTATTCGTAACTGTGGTACATTCCGACAGTTATGCCGTTACCATTGCTTTGTTAAATGGACCCCAGGCCCATCTAAATTATGTATTCGAAAATGGAACGATGTTCATGTTACCTTTATTCCTATATTATTCAGGTCTCCAAAGGCATGGTTACCTTCAAGAACACGTTGATGTATGTACTACCGGTAACTGATCATTTGGTTCGAGATGTCATCTGGATTCATGATGTTAGCTGCTCTGAACCCGTGGATGGGACGGACTCTGTTCACCTTTACCCAAATTTCAACACAACTGTACATGGCTCAACATCCGGACAGGTGCAAGGTTCCAGCGTCCATATATCCTTATATCAAGATGCGTCATATATGCATCTTTTAAACGGCAACCTGATACAGGCTGAGCTTGGAAAACCTGTGTATGTTCAAGTTGCCTCACCAGGAACCCCCAACACAATAATGGTTTTACGATCATGTGATGCCCACCTTGACAGTGTTCCCGGGAAACAAGCATCTTATCCTCTCATTACAGATGGGTGAGTGAGATGGTGTAGAATCTAAAGAAAAACATTTTGTCATGTGTCCTCATTTACACGTCTATTACCGCCACCTTCCACTGGTTTTCTACTATTCATCTTTTTATCTTCTGAAATCAAGGTCACATTGTTTACTTTTTAAAAGTATTAAGACGAAAACATGAATCCAGTAATTACAAGAAACATGTAGGTTGTTTTGATTCCCACTGTCAGTCACTGTCACTGTCTGGTTTTATTTCCAGGTGTGCTGTGGATACTCGCACTCAGATCCTCGTGACGCGAAACACCGTGACCAGGTTTAAGTTTGACATGTTTGATCTTCCCAATGAATACGACGGCATCTACATCACTTGTCACGTGACTTTCTGTGACCAAATGGACTTCTCCGACAAGTGTCAACAGCAGTGTCACTCAGATCCAAACATAATTGGCTAATATCTGTAATGCAAACCAAGAGTGCTGATGATTCATGACACAGATGTAAAACGGATCCTTTTGATTGATGGAAAGGTCATCTGTCTTTGGGTTTTTTTCTTATTTCTCTTCAAAAAGCATAAACTCAACAACCTCATGAACAATTCAGCACATTGGTGACACAATTATGATATATACACTGATATATACTAGTACTCAAAGAAACAAATAAGGTAACACAGGAAAGCACAAGTCTTCCTTATTCGACTTTCAGACATGTTCCAGCTGAACCCGCTCGAGTAACAGTTAAGCGTCTTCCAAGACGGTCGCAATGATATACTAGAGGGTCCACTCAGAAACAAAACGGAGGTACAATAATGCGAAATTCAGTAGTGTTAAACTGGAATTAGAATAGGATTGGATAAGATCCCCAAAACTGCATATGCCTGCAGACACATCTAAAGAAAGTCAGCACGAGACCGACCGTTACTGGTCGTCTCGTTATTATGATTTCAAAACTTCTTAAAGTCCAATTCTAATTGGTTGAAACCCGTCTGAAGGAATTTCTATCTACATTTGATATCCTGTATTTTCACATCGTAAATTTTGGTACTTTACGGAAATATTCAGAGACGTGAATGTCACGTCACAAACAAATACACAATTTTCGTTAACATAAATCTGGATAATATGTTCTTCACCGAAAGTAAATGTTTAATTAACTTTAATCAATCTTTAGGTTTTTCGATATAAAAGATGTGAAGTCTTTGCAGTTTGCTATTGTTCCATTTTTCACGCCATCATCTCTCAGACGTAGCACAGTTTTCCAAGTGTACAGTCACCTTGTCGAAACCGTTTCAATGTGAGATCAGTAGGTTCGTGCAGTCTTCGGTCATGTGACCACTGACCACTGTTATTAGGAATTTTCTTGTTTCATGTGAGTTTCTTGCCATGGATTCACCCAATCCATAATGAATAATAATGTCTCTCAACAGAAGATCAATCTCTCTGTACTCCGCTCCCATCTGTTTACTTCTGTATTACAAACAATTAGCATTGGATCCTTCGAGGTAAAATTCGAAAAAAAGTTTTGTTCATAAATACTAAAACACAACCTCAGTTGTTGAAGTTCCACAACTTCATTATCACTTTAATACGTTGCTGATGCTAGTGCGTGCGAGGAAAAACGCTGTACATTTTAGTTGATAACATATTACTTAGATTATTCAGAGGTCTGAGAATCAATTACAAGCAAGCAAATACCCTGGCGATATTGTGATACGACTTATCCTCGGTGCAGTTCTACCTGGTCACTGTACTGAGTCATACTGAGCAAGAACAAAAACTTTACAACTTATCCAATACACGTTAATCAAGCTTCTTTTGTCTAGATTCACATACTGACCGGCTTTATATTGTTAGCTCCCTGACAACACATAAATACCCCATAAATACCCCATTCAGACACACTGCTCCTGAGTCGACCAGTTCATATTGCAAGCGTCCTCGTGCTTTAACTATAATAGTGCAGGGCGAAAGTGTGCTTTATTACATTATACATGGTGGTAGAACGAACTGTATTAATTCTAAGATGCTTCGGCGAAAGATCAAAGGCGCCGACAATACTTTATCAGACGATAATGTGCACTTTTTGCATTAGTCACAATGTGTTGACGTCGCCGCGCCATTTCAGTCTGCCCCCTCGTAATCGAACTTTTTTGCATTACGTCACAATGTAAGCGACGTCACGATGGATGTCAGTTGCCATCGCCTCGTACAGCCTTCCACAGTAAACTGCTCCGTCGCGTCCCGTTTCTTGGTTTGCAGTTGCACCACACAGCCGACATCACTGTGGAAACATTACGTTTATGTTTTCCGACGGATAAAATGTCTCATAGTTCGACTCAAAATCTTACAGAGACACGGTAATGTTGGCAATGTTTACATTCCCATAATGCAATCTTGGAATGTCGCCTGACTTGTCAGCTTCCTCTGAATGTACTGATCTAAACTTTCGTTGGTAGTAGAAATGAGGCGGTCATATTGCCTTGTATTTTTTAAGAGAATCACGGATGTAATTAAAATGATCTAGAGAAGATATTTAACCCGAACATAAACCATCATCAAACTGTTCATCATTTGTTTTTTCTAATAACCTTTGTCTTAACGTAGGGGGCTGACACGTCAAAAGAACAGCGCGTCAGTTAGCCCTGTGCGAGGATTCTTAATTTAGGTCACGGACACCGTCGTTTGTTTTCTGCCATAGATTAATCGAAATTAGGCTTAGAAGTTATTGAATACGGCATCTTAGAAAAGAAATAAAGTTCGCTCTACCACCATGTATTGTGTAATAAAGCACACTTTCCCCCTGAACTATTATAACGTTAAAGCACGAGGACGCTATAATAGTTCAGGGCGAAAGTGTGCTTTATTACACTATACATGGTGGTAGAACGAACTGTATTTCTTAAATAACACAGTTATGCTTGTCATATGGAAAAGACATATTTCTGAACACTTTTCCCCAAATAGTTATTACATATAGAAGGTAAACATGAGTAGTGATCTATAGTGCGTGATGCGGCAACGCAGCACGATGGAGCGACAACACCGCAAACTCTTGAATTTGCAATGGGCAGTTTGGGACAGTTCCCGAAGAACACTTAAAAAGTAAAACACATCCACAATAATGATCCTTTTAACTTCAACAACATTATACAACCTCAGGGAAAACATGTCGGTTTGTAATCTAACGTGCCGAAGCAAAAATAGAAAGTACATATCACGAAAATAGGTGTTTGTTGGGAATCATCTCGATAATAGTCATGAAAGGTTATGGCAATGGTACAGTGATGCTTCTAAGTGATTATGAATACTTGTCTAGTGTTCAAGAGCGAAATAATTACATCTAACTTCTATAATTTCCAACATGTAGCGTACAGCGTGGCAGATTCTTAGGAATTTGTGCACATTGTTCATTGTAACATGGAATAAACACATGGCCACTTCACAAAAGCATACTGGAATTGTGTGATTGTCACAGAGATTCTTGAAGTAAGACTTAAAGCAATTGCTGTTGGATCCAGGTGACATCTGGTTGTAGGCCTGAACTGCCTTCAAGCTACAATAACGCATAGTCAGCCATGCTCTGCACCGTTAGCATCTGGCAACTTGTGGACATTTTACACCTAACGACCCCCTCTGATGTCACAATTACATACTTTCCATTAAAGTGTGTACATTATTCAAGGTATGATTACTTACGTTTGTAGGAAGTTGTACATTATAAGTTGTATACGTCTCTCTAGGGTAAATACGGTCTGATGTACGCCTTTGTAGCTAGCGGTGTTGCCCGAGCTGGCAGGCGAGTGATGCGGGTAGCCCTACTGCATGTGTTATATTATGACATCATACCATTGTTAGCGATAAAGCTTCTCAGCACAGAGTTTGAGGTTACCGTTGCAGCGGATAAGAATTTTTCCACTTGTCACCCTCCAGGGAGGGGTGACACGGGAACTTGTTAATGCGTCCTTGACCATAAAATTAAAGTATTTAGCATGAAGGAAAGATAAAAGTTACTCTATTCACATGTCGTGTCAATAAACCTGTTTGTTTTATAAATAACAAAGTACACGCCACTTTAATTGAACGGCACATGTGTCCATGAACCTTGGTCACATGGTCATGATTGTATGTTAACGAATGCTTCGATTCATGCCTGAATAGCACTATTTGGAAGTACAATATTCAACCTGGCCATAGATCGCCAACTACTGAAGGTATATCACCATACTAGGGACGATTGGGATTTATAGTGCTTTTGCCTCCTGCAGGGACCAGTTCAGTTTTGAGAAGTGCTTCTCGCGTAGTAAGAGGTCTTTCATTGTCCACCATGCATGCAGCTGTGTAGGAGGTTACACAAGTAAGAATGAGTTGACGTTCCTGCTTCATGACGTCAGCGGCTAAAAGCATCCCAGTGGCTTCTGGAGGGTCACTGGTTGACTGGACATGAAGGTGGTGTGGTAACATCGCAACTGACGAACAGGAATAGCAGCTACCAGTCACGTGGTCCACAGCTTTGTCCGTGTCTAGTGCATAGAGGCAACGATGCATTATTTGTTTCAGTTGATGACAATAGGGGTGATCGAGCTGGATGTGGATGTCCTTAAGGAGAAATTCTAATACATTTCGTGGCACTATGATGCAGTCTCTGGTAAGTGCAAGAGGTTTGTAACGACGTACAAGAAGAAGACCATGTTTGGCTATTGTTACAACGTTGAGTTAGTGCTAGTGGGGCGATGAGTGAAGCACAGTGTAGAACTACCCTTGCGAGTACTTTGTACATTCTGATAAAGGAACGTAATCCACTCACCTTGGTTGGACGAGCGCAGGAGTGGGTGGCTACTATGTGTGGTATGACTTCGATGGTGCCATTTTGGACAAGTTTTGCAAAAAGACCCTTCACTAACATGACGCCTAGGGAACGACAGTCTCAGAGCTAGGAATACCCGTCGCGCTCCTAGTGTAAGCTTTGACTCCTTTGAAGGGAGAGGAAACTACAGTCGCCAAGTATGACCTGATGTTTGGCTGGATGTATAGTTATGTCGTCCATGTCGTACCTGCGAGAATATCAACAGCAAATCCTCCACTACAAAACCTTCAAACTGCAATTCTCTACCATCTCGAATAACTGAGAAGTGTGTTCAACCAAAGACTTTCAGTGAGGAGATGCAATCTGTATGGCGTGCTGTCTGATATATAGTCTGCATCTTGACTCTTCGGTACGTCACAGTTTTCAAGATGAATCAGATTGCCTGTGACACCACAACCAATAGTTATGCTGGCCACCATAGAATGCAGTCATCAAGGAGAACATCCGACCTGCATCCGCATTACAGCAGGTGTGGTGTGGGCCGATGGCATGATCTGGGCTTGAGAGGAGATGATTGTTGGTGAGTCGACCTTGAGTCGAACCGGGAAGCCACGGACCTCATGACTTTCACTTCCTCTGGGAAGGGAAGCTCATCTAACAGGAATGTTAATGCCTGTGAAATCTTCGGTTTCTAGGCTGCTTGGCATCTAGACATGAAATCCTTACCGTACCTCTGTTTGACAAGACGTGATTGCACAATAACTAGCAATATATATTTAAGGAAACCATGACTACAGAACACATGATAAAAGTATCAACTCAGCTACAAGCGTCGAATTGCTACCAAACAGCTTGAAATTTACATATCCGATTATGACGTCATGCTTATGGGGATCATACACAATAATAGGGACGAGCTGTCAACTTATGCTTGTTGACGAAGAAGCTCCATGTAAGTGCCACTAATTCTGAGTTTGCCATGTAATTAGGTACAGAAATATGATGTTTCAGCATTTAAGTAAATGTACACTTATACCTCTGTTTGACAAGACATGGCAATTCTTTGTGGATGAGTTGAAGTCAGGTAAGAACAATGAAGCTTTCCTGGGATGAAGAAATTTTCCTGGGATGAAGACATTGTGGAGGGTGATTCTTCCATTACGAACCAGAAACTCGTCCTCAGCAAAGGCATTTAATCTCGGAAACAGTTCGATTTAATGTCAGACAGTTCCTTTAAGCGGTCACCAGTGGACAGAGATGAAACCATAGACCATACTGCAATCTGATGATTTGTTAGATACTATCAGTTGGGGTTGAATTTTGAACAAAGGTCTGTGTGGAGGCGATTGCACAATAACTAGCAATCTACCCGAGAATGAACTCCAGCATGTTGACTTTCTACCCAGCTGTTTGTATGCGAGGAACGTTTTCCCCCATCATTATAAAATCCCTGAGACTGTCAGCTATTGTCTTCTTTACCCATACGGAACCAATGATGCGAAATGAGGCAAAGCTTGGAAAAAGAGATAATCCATACATTTGATCTTCACTCCAAATTTCAAAAGAATTCATCTTTTCGTTTTTGCTAAGGCACCACTGCCGAAGGACTCGACGTCTGTGAATCATTTTAGTAAAAGTTCAGGATGTAAATGTCAGTGTCAAATGGTAAGACGTTCTCAAGTGATCAAAAACCGAACGATAGCCGCACGTGTGTCGTGTTCCTCACCAAGCTCCTCTGATTTTGCTGATAGCTCACTTATGAGTGAAATGCAGGCAATACAGACTTGTTGCAAGATAGCGCACTTAGATGTGAGTATATATTAGCCGCTGACACCATGCCAGTATGACCAAAACAATCAGAGACGACAACACGTACGATCTCTTGGTTAACGGTGGTTTTACTTCACCCCGGAAGCTCGGTAAAATAAAAATAGAGGTTAGCAGTGTTATGCGATGCACAACTAATTACAATGATACTGGAGATACTGCAATAGTAATGGTAACCATGCCTCCAAACAGAAACTTCTGCTTAGTGCCTTGAATTAAGCAACCAGTCTATATTTTGGGATGTACAAAAAAAAAAAAAAAAAAAAAAGCACCACCCAATATTACGATGATTGTTCAATAAAAAGCAGAAATTCAAACATGAAACGAACTGTTCAAACGATTTAAATGCAATACATATCTTTTGCTTACTATTGCTACTGGATGACATATGCTTAGTATTGTGTCATAATTTATTATTTGACCGAGCCACGGAATCTAATATCCCCCTTTGAAATCAACCTTATAGAATAAATTAAAATTCAGTGTACCGAACTACGCTCTCAGAAGTGTCAGTATCGCAAGATCGTAGCTTTCAGTTTTGAACTCGACCTCACTATGAGTCCTTGTGGGTCAACGTGTTCGTTGGTTTACTTCCCACGTGAAGTTGAGGCAACAAAACCATCTATGACAAATGTATTATATCTTGCATCTGTCAGAAAACTTCACTCAGAAAGTCTTGCAACACAGTAACATTGTCCCAGCTCCCCACTCAGTACCAGATAGAACTGGAATTACGCATATATCCTCTTTATACGGATTTGTGTGGTGTCAGTTAATTTGTATTGTAAATGAATACTAGTACATTTCTGTTTTACTTTATTCACCTTAAGATAAGTGATCTTATAATTAGAACGTAGGTCAGATGGCACAGTTTGAAAGAGTCCCAGATAATATTTCCACTTGCTCTGTTCTCAACAGTGATCGAGGACGAAAGCAGCATGGAAGCATTGATAAATATCCTCAAGTTGGTTTGCATTTTATATTCTTGTAATCAGCAATGCGAAGGTAAATATGTATTTCGTGTACCATATGCATAGATTTGTAGATATTGAAGCAACAATACACATTGTGTACAATATAAATTATACCATCTACATTCTATCATTGAAACTTGTTTGAGTGGCATTTTAGAAGCTTGAAGTCACCTTATTGTTATTCGTCAAGAGAGTGATGAATATCAGTGTGCTTTGTTGTAAATGGTTGATTTAAGGAAACCATGAGTACAGAACACATGATAAAAGTATCAACTCAGCTACAAGCGTCGAATTGCTACCGACAACAGCTTGAAATTTCCATATCCGATTATGACGTCATGCTTTTGAGGATCATACATAGTAATAGTGACGAGCTGTCAACTTCTGTTTGTTGACGAACCAGCTCCATGTAAGTGTCACTCCTTCTGAGTTTGCCATGTAATTAGGTACAGCAATATGATGTTTTAGCATTTAAGTAAATGTACACTTATGCAGTTAGACCTACAAGATGTACCCAAGCTCTGTGTGGGTATGCACAGTGTATGTATCGTCAATAGAATTTCACACAAGCGATATATTCGATGAAATAGAATTTAGATGTCTAAAATATTGACACTTTAACAAACGATGTTATTCTCGGAAGACTTCAGTGTTATTTATATTGCGTTACAGCTCTCAAAGATACAAAAGGAAGAACATTTTCCCTTGCTTTCTTTCCGGAATACACCGATCCTTCCACGACTGACTTGAAAAACATTCTGTACTTCTCATCCCCGCTTGACGGTATTTGTACTGTGAACTACAATGACGGCACGAGACGTCAGACCAGGGTCAATCTTGTCGCCAACGATGTCGTTAAACTGGCGTTACCTGACGCAACACAGTTACCAACTGGAACAAGAACAGAACCTAGGGCCATTTACGTGAACTGCACAACAGCGATATCTCTTTATGGACACAATAAGTTCAAAGCAGGTACGGAAACTTCAGACTCATTCACAGTTCTTCCTGATGATATCTTGTCGACGGAATATTTTGTTGCAAGTGTCGAGAAGACAGCAAATCTTGGCATTGTGGCCACCCGAGATAACACTAACGTTTCCGTGGCTCTTAATGCAACATGTCAGTATGTATTTAACAATGTCAGATACACAGATGGAGACACTGTTAATGTCACACTGGGATATGGCGACGTCTTTCAAATAGGTTTAGCATCAGATTCGTCTAGTGATAAGTGCGACTTAGGGGGAACCCGAATCTATTCTAATCATGAAGTCGCAGTGTTTTCAGGGGCTTTGTATGTCCGCGGACCTACCTGTGACGCAACCCTTTATGGACAGCATCTGGTAATTCAAGTTCCCCCAGAGAGCGCATTCTCAAAGACTCACATTATTCCCAAAGTGGAGACAAGTCACTTCGGTGCAATGGCGTTTCGTGTTTTGGCAAAGGTTGACAACACAGTCGTGAATGTAACAAAGGAAGACGTAAATGGAAATATAGTGACATGGTCTACATCACTCAATACCACCGACATTAAAGAATATTGTTCCTTATCAAGTGCCAACTTCATCATACAAAGCTCGAAGCCAGTAATGTGTACAGAGCGTATTTACGTCAAGAACGTTGGAGGCACATCGTTGTTTGTGCCAGGAACGGCTCTTTATGACAACAACTACATTGTAAAGAGTTTGGATTTGGATGGGGTGAGCACAGAGGGTCCAATGATTACCATTGTATCTGAGATGTCATCATTCATGGATGTTCGTGTGAATGGAAAACATCGGGATGACATACAGTGGACTAATCTCACAGCGGTACCATACACTGTCGGGGAACTACAGATACAGTCTCAAAAACCATACGTTGTCAACAGTTCATCGCCGATCCTAGTCAGGCTCCACCAATCACATGATGATGAGTCATACAGCTACAATGCAGGATACCATCTTCAGTCAGTAGCAGAAACACGTAAGTCACTATACATAAACAGTAACTAAGAACGTGTAGGAGATTGTATTGCACACAAATCATGTTGAGGTAAGCATTGTCGACCACACTAAACTAAAAGTGCTTTATGGTTCAACGTCTTTATCATACAAGGTCACAACGTTGTGACCTTGTATAATAAAGAAGTTGAACCATAAAGCACTTTTAGTTTGATTCCTCCAACTTCTAAATGCCTTTGAAACAACAAAATTGTCGACCACGTTGTAAAGAAAGACCGGATTTTGTAACTAAAGGCCAGGTTGTACATTATCCCCCTCTTGCATTGTGTAAACATGTCTTAAGCTATATACATTCAGCAGTACTTAGCGTTCACCTAATGAAGGAGTAAAAAATATCTGTGAAAAATAGAAAATAAGAAAATAGAAAATTATCCATAAAGTATGTCATGTATTCATAACCACCAGGTATATCGCACTGTTTTGAGCACTTAGCACTGACATGACATATCAGCTTAAGGGACAAACATCACATAGTATATAATTATAAGCTATGTATCGGTATGAAAGGTTAGACACAATTATTGTCTAAATGCCGTGGGATCATACCTTGTTCATTCCCTAGTGGAACTTAGTGGAACCGTTTTTGCCGGAGAACACTTGTTTCAGTGGATAGTGGTGTCACCCTCAAATGTCTACCAAGCGGCTTTTTCATTACAATGGAGTTCGACGATGAATCACACCTCGATGTCAGTCAAATCTACATGACACAGAATACGTGTGTCGGAACGGTGCAAGGACAGAACCTCATATTCAACGTGTCCTACAACGACTGCCACACACAATCAAGTGTACGTATCAGACTACATAGTAAACTATACCTACAGGTAACGGAGATGAAGTTACTGATATGATAGTGTGTATGTATCAAAATACATATTTCCTACCCCTACCCCGATTGTGCCTCTGTTTAGAAACTTGATAAACCTTGAGCAACAACTACAACAGTTAAACCACGATTACACTAGTCTACCGTTCAAGGAATCCAGCATGTGACATTTCATTTGAAGCAGGGACGGAAGGTAAAGGAAATGTCCATACATCCTTCTCAGCCGTCAGATAATGTCCTGGGCAGCTGCAGGATATGTTATTATTTACATGGTGTTTTGAAAGCGTGCACGGGGCTGTAAGACCCTTTTAAAATCCGTATTTCCTAAAATACGGAATTTACAAGGGTCTTACCGTCCCGTGCACCCTTCCTAAACCCCGTCTGGCGAATTTATTAATCTTGTTATCTTTTTATTTAGCTTATTTTTCAACAAAAACATTCAACATTCGACAGAATGAGACGCAAAATGTTTCGCCATGTTATTTCATGAACAGGCATAAAGGGAAATAACTCGGGATGGCTCAGCTCATGATAAGAATGATCAACCTTGAGTATTTCTAAACGACCAGTAAAATTCAGAAACATTTTATTTAACTTTTGTTCAAATTTATTTACACAAACATTTGTGGCAACAATTTTATTACTCTGTTTATACTTATAATTGTATACACCAACTCTAAAACTTCGAAGCTATCAGCCATTTGGCAGCCACATTCCATCTAACGACAAGGTCAGTCGTATAACACGTGTTGTGTGTCACGTGACACATTTGTACAGTTCGTACACCCCGGCAAATCCTCCTACACTATTTCGTATACTTTGGCTATTACCCAATCAGAATTCGACAAATTTATCTTAATGGGTAATAAAAGGGAGTAAACGTTTTTAACGCCGCTTTTAACAATATACAACCTATATCACGGCATGTTAGTTTGAGAAACATGTAGCTGCAAAGCCTGAACTGAAACAGGTTGCAGTCACATAAAACGAGTATAAAAGTGACAATATCTTCTGTATTGTATAACACGACAATTCTGGGCTACTTCTTGTCCCCTCTTCAGATGACTAAATCAGATGTACAAAAGTACACAAACAATGAGGATAATTAAGGAGATATGTGTTGAGCAGAGGGATATACAGCTAATGAAGGGACAAACAGATTTACAGGAAAATGCTAGTCACCAACTTCTACATACCTCTCAAGAATGTCATGTTCCAGGTGTTACAAGTTTTATTGAAACCAGCGAGTATGGTACTTACATGCAAGTAGGGCTTACCGTTATTCAATCTCTTGAAGATTTCTGGCGTGGCCAAAGACTGCACATCAGCGCACTATATGATACAATTACCATGGCTCTCTCTCTCTCTCTGTGTGTGTGCCTCTCTCTCTCTCTCTCTCTCTCTCTCTGAGAAGACAAAAGCGTTACAAAACTCCTGGCATGTAGTTGTAGTATATATGAGTTGCCACTCCGAAACGGTCATGTTGTGTACATAGAAGAAAAGAAAACAAGAAATCTGATCGTCATTGGCAGATACACACATTTCAATTAAATACCTTTCACAGCCTTAAAGCGTTTCGTTTTTTGATCTTTGAGTAAAACGATTCCATTCCTCATCTACACGCCTATCATACGTGATGACAAGCATCTGCATTTGCAGCTGAATAGTGGACACGAAAAGGTCTAAAATGACGACACCCAGCAAGAACAATTGTTAGCAATAAAATATTAGAAGTGCGAAAGTGCATTTCCAGCGAGGGCTAGATTACAGAATACCGGACACTTCAGTCATCTTTGAAAACATTTGAGTTAACATGTGCTTAAGGTTAGGGTTAGGGTTAAGGTAAAGGTTAGGATAAAAGTTAAAGGACCACTGAACTCAATGTTTTGGTACTCTTTTTATCACCGCATATGAAAGACTTATGGTTAGTCATAAACGAAACACCATATTTGAAAAAAACAAAAAAACTTGTGGTTAATTAATACCAAGCGCTTAAAAGTTACTAAAAAGCCGTCTGCTTCTCTCAAGCTCGCAAACGAAATCGCAGACAGGTTACGTAACTCTGTCGCCAGAGCCCTACAGTGACGTCATAGAAGGAACGGTTTCCAGTTAAATGTATAGAAAAGGTGTAGGAAGCTCGTCATTTTGCTGATTTCTCGACGTCACCAAAGACAGGCTGAATTGTTGTGTTGCCGTCATTGTTCCTTGGGGTCGGGTGAGGGTGTCACTATGCACAGATTTCCACCAGACTCCGTAGTTTGTGCTTAAATGTGTTGTTAGTGTGCGCGAAGTGAGCTTTGTGGAAGCCTGTGGTATATACTAAATCGGATGGTTCGCCCCCTTCCACGCTTCCAGGATAGAAAATGGAGTTTAAGTATCATCGAGCTTACAAAATTAAGACTGCTTACTACACATTGCTGACCAAAAGGATTTTGCATGGATATAACGCTTTCTTCCTCGGAAACGAGGTTGTGGTCGAAGTGACAATATTATCGTAAGTAATCTTATATAGACCCCTTATACTGACCGATTCCAAGAGTGAAATTGTTATGTTATAAGCAATGTCATGTAAAATCCTAATGTCTATTAATAAAATACATATTTTACTACCAGTAGAAAGTAATTGTCCTTTTGTAAGTCGGTGAAAACAAACTTAAATAGCATTCATCTCAAGACAGGGTCCCGCCATTTGTGAAAATCCTGAAGTCACGGGCTAAAGTCCGTTAGAATTATTGAGATTATGATTTGTTCTCATCATGTTAGAAAATCAAAACTACTTTTTACTGGTAGTTACATATCCATTTGAATCATAGCCAAAAGGAGTTTGCATGACACAACTGTTAACAAAAGGACTTCTTCCAAGGAAGCAAGGTGGGGTTCGAATCACATTTATATTGCAAGCAATGATATATTGACCTTAAACCTCACTTCCAAGAGTGAAATTATATGTTATAAGCAATGTCATGCAAAATCCTATTGTCCAACAATAAAATACATATTGTACTACCAGTAGAAAGTAATTGTCCTTTTGTAAGTCGGTGAAAACAAACTTAAATAGCATTCATCTCAAGACAGGGTGCCGCCATTTTTGAAAATCCTGAAGTCAAATCCATTTGAATTAATGAGATTATGTATGGTTTGCTCTCATCACGTTAGAAAATCAAAATTACATAAATATGTATTTGAATCATTACCAAAAGGAGTTTGCATGACACAACCTGTAACATACCCTAAGCGAGGTCGGGATCGAAGTGACAATACTACGCTATAAATTTCTTCACTTGCTAAATTTACTTGGTTTGTAACGTTCACTCACTAGTATGTAGACACTTGTCAATAAACGTCTTTATACTTGGTCTCATAATCCTAATTACTTTATAATCATACTTGTATGCATTTTGAAACTTAATAAAAAGAAGCGATCTGCGAATGTATAACAGGAACGTAATATGTAGACATTTCATGGTTTTCCTGTATGAATCATAATTCGCACGCACGCCCTAGTGTATGTCGTCTGCATCATTACACTTATCGACGAAAATGATTCTGTTGAAACCTACGACAACATATTAAAAACAAAAATGCAAATATTAAAATTAAAGTTATAGGAGCAATGTCAGGCTATTACCTTCTTCGAGGAATGTATCCATCAATATCCAAAAAAAAAAAAAAAAAGTGACATATAATTCATCTGCAGATTTCCCAAGTGATGTGTCTTTTAACAGTCTAATATACGTGATGTATCGTTTCAGGTTTTTCACATTGCTGTATAGTTTCATTGGTTACCCAAGATAGCACACCTGGCAACTAATTGCATAATGTGCGTCATTCTTTTTAAAAAGTTATTTAGTTAGCCAATTTTGAGCAATCAATGTATTGGCGGTTAATCCTTTGAAAGAAGGGTGCTGTTTTACATAGACACAGACACGACAGAGTGTATTCAGTATAGATTAGTAAATGTACATACATAAACACTACCTTTTGAGGAATCCCCCATTTAAATCCCCATAAAACTAATTAATCAATCAGCGTTTTATCGGTTAATCCTTTCATCGATTCAGACAAAAGAAATGCCAAATGGGGGCCTTTGTCGGGTAATCTAAGTGGCGTTACCACTAATTATACCTGTTATAAATTCATTAACTGACCATCAAGTGAATGATAACGAATAACGTGTAGGTTTATACCACCTAACACGGATTACAATCTAGCAACACCAAGTGATTTTGACAGAATCGTCTATGAAAACAAGGGTTGTAACTCGAAAACCAGGCAAAGCAGGAGACAAAACTAAATGATAGTAGATTTTGAGAACATATAGCTTTCATTTTTCCCAACAGCTTTCGCGATTTCAGGGTTATAGCTTAGGAAATAGGAAATAGTTTAACCCCTGAAATGTAGATGAATACTGCACAGACCTTCATTTCTATACCAACTATTACGTCACGGAGACGCGCCGCTCTGATTGGTTGAAATTTCCTTTGCGGCTGAGAATTGTGCACTGTTGACAAAAGGTCGATTTAAGGTAATTAAAGATCGAAATGAGCAGTTTTAATGACGGAGTTTCATTTATAACGATGTCAGCAAGTGATTTTTCATTTGTACCCTATTAGAGTATATGTGACCTTTAACGTTAGGTTTAGGGTTAGGGTTAGGGTGACGTGACACTAGGTATCCGTTATTCAGAGAGACATGCACGCCAACGATCGACGGCTGTCCTGTATGGTCGTCTTTCGCAAAAATTAGAAAGCTGATTTGCAGCATTACACAACATCTGAAAATTAGACCTCTATTGCAACGTTTATATAAGATGGAGCAATGTGATGGAACAATGTCGTCTAAAAATCGTTGACATGTGCATGGCAGGTTTTGCGATCAAACGTTGTGGAATATCTCCTTCGTTGGTGAATGACGTTTCTTGTCTGGATTATCATGTTACACAGTACTGACCTGCGTCCAGAGCTCCGTTTCATAAATAGAGCGTGTCATGGTCGTATCCTTATGTTAAGAATTGGCAGTCGCAGTACTGCGATCTCTATATGAAACGCAGCTCAGGCCTTGATGTGTAACAGTTTAGATTATTTACTTTCACACTGAACGATGGTCTTGTGTCTTATATCTTTATATTATTCAGGTATCAAACGGCATGGTTACCTTCAAGAATACGCTGGCATATGCACCACAATCGCCCGATAATTTGGTTCGAGATGTCATCTGGATTCATGATTTCAGTTGCTCTAAACCAGTGGATGGGACGGACTCTGTTCACCTTTACCCCGATTTAAATACAACTGTACATGGCTCAACATCCGGACAGGTGCAAGGTTCCAGCGTCCATATATCTCTGTACCAGGACGCATCATATATGCATCTTTTGAAAGGAGATCTGATTCACACTACGATTGGAGCACCCGTGTACGTTCAAGTTGCCTCGCCAGGAACCTCCGACACAATAATGGTTTTACGATCATGTGACGCCCACCTTGACAGTGTTCCTGGGAAAAAGGCATCTTATCCCCTCATTACAGATGGGTGAGTGAGATGACATAGAATCTGAAAAAAAGGTTTTGTTATGTGCCCCTCTTTACTTAAAATAATGCAACTTTCTTTAACTCCATACTGTTTATTTATATATGCTTCCGGATTACGTGTTGCATGTCTTTATATTTAACATCAACATACGAGTACATAACATGTCAATACGAAACATGATAAAAAAAATTGAAGTTTTTGTTCAACTGTTCAATGCAGTTTTGGAACATTGTTGTTTTATTTCAAGGTGTGCTGTGGATGCTCGTACTCAGATCCTCGTGACGCGAAACTCCGTGACCAGGTTTAAGTTTGACATGTTTGACATCCCTAATGACCAGGACGGCATCTACGTCACTTGTCACGTGACATTCTGTGACCAGATGGACTTCTCCGACAAGTGTCAACAGCAGTGTCACTCAAATCCAAATATAATTGGCTAATATCTGTAATGCAAACCAAAAGCGCTGATGATTCGTGACACAGATATAAAACGGATCCTCTTGATTTATAAAAGGTCATTTTTCTTCGTTTTTTACTTCAAAGCACGTAACCCAACAACACCATGCACAGTTTAGCACATTGGTGACTCCATGTATACACTGATATATACTCATAGAAACAAATAAGGGACCAAAGGAAAGTACAAACCTTCCTTTGTTCCCTTCCTGGTTTCTTCACAAAGTATATAATTGCACTGTCGATTCTGCAAATATATAAAGACACATTTGTACTGCCGTGTGTTCCATTGCTTGTTTCTATGAGTATATGTCACTAAAGAAGAAACAGGGTGTTCGAGTAGTATGAAAAGATTGAATGTTTTAAATTTAACGAAAGGTTCTTGCTTCGGCATGCTTCAATTGTCACGTCAGGAAGGTTTACTCACAACTGGAACAGGGAAGACCTTTGTGACACTAGCTCTTAACGTTTCATAGATAGAAATTACAGGTTACAATCGCGATTTCGACAGTGTTAGTCAGACATGTTCCAGCTGAACCCGCAAGAGTAAAAGCGTTTTGTCAAAGGAAAACTGCAGGTTAGCGCCTACCTAGCCATTCATAATGATATATTGAAGGATCCGCCCAGAAACAAAACGGGGGTAAATATATATGGCAAATCCAGCCGTTTTAGACTTGAACTGGAATTAGATTGGATAAGATCCCCCAACTTGCAAATGTCTGCAGACACAGCTGCAGAAAATGGGCAAGGCAGCCCACCGTTACAATTCGCACTAAAACTGTCTCGTATTTTATGTTTTTGTAAATCATCTACACGTACAAAGTCCTCATTTGCGCCACTGTAAGATTCTTATTTTCAGTCCAATCTAATTTTGATAAATACACTTATTTTACCGGTGATTAACACAAGCAAAAGGATCAGCCAGATCGGGAATAGAAGATAGATATTGCTATATTTACCAGATAATGATACCAATAGATACCGTTTTTTTCCTGTGCCTCTGTGTTACCAATGGTCCTTCCTGTTACAGGAAACATGAATATCAGTATATATCAAACAACGTGGAATCAACCATAAAGATCGGATTAGAGGAACCTATGGCCCATGGCCTATGACCAGCTGGATGGGGTAGTCAGACTCGGTGACTTAGATGAAAAAAACCCCCATTTTATCGCATCCAAATTGCTTAGATCGATGCTCATGCTGTTGATCACTGGCTTCCCTATTCCAGAATCGATAACTTACAAACTGCTAACGTGTAGCTGGAGTTTGCAAAAACAACAAACAAATACAACCAATTATTTGTAGACACCATTTTCTTCATGTGAACACTCCTCCAGTTAGTGTTAGAAGTGTTATCCTTGAACATAAACAACATCAACTAGAAAGGGTGGTGCGATACTCGTTTCCATGTGTATGTTTCTGGGATGTAACGATTCATCGAACCAATAGGGATTGCAACTGGTGATTTTCCGATTTTTATTGATGATTATTATGAAAATGATTATTATGAAAATACTATCTATGAATCGATACCAATACTGTTCAGTGATTGACTTCTGTTGATAAATGAGCAGCGCAAAATACAGGAGATACCAGATTTGTTTGAATACCTGATCTGGTTTTTGAAAACTACTTCAACTTGTTTGTATGTCATATATACTATACATTCATTTTGGGAAATGACTTCAAATGAGACAATTCAAGGGGGGGGGGGGGGGGGGGGAAATCCAGTATTATTGTAATATTAGGTTGTAATAGTGAGTGAGTTTACTTTTACGTCGCACTCAGCAATATTCCAGTTATATGGCGGCGGTCTGTTAATAATCGAGCCTGGAGCAGACATCCCAGTGATCAACAGAAGGAGCATCTATCTGCACAACTGGGGACCGATGTGTCAACCCAGTCAGCGAGGCTGACCACCCGATCCTGTTAGTCGCCTCTTCGGCATAGTCGCTTTTATGCCTAGAGTAATGTTGCAATAGACTATCGCTATCACTATAGTTGTTTCCCCCTAACACTACATAATAAATCGTTTTACAAGAGAGGTCCTGCTTTCCCACATAAGAGTACAACAACCATTATATGTAACTGATATTCCTTATCAAGCTTAGCGGATGGGTTATTGCACAACTACTCGACGTTAGGTAGGTAAATATTTCAGGCCTGACATATGTATTTGTAATGCAAAGTAAAGAGACGTGTCGTTGGTGTTGCAACTAAATGGCCTGTAAACAACACAATCTTCACCAGACAATCTAGTGATGCACAAAATCTGTGCAAGATCAAGAAAGGGATAACCGTAATAATATCATAGTATCGCAGTCAGTTCTGATGTCAAATAACGACGTTTTTCTGACGGAAATCCGTGCAAAGAATACATCTGGAAGAGTGAAATGCCCACACACAGGACAATACGACGTCTTCATGTTCATGTGGAACGCTCAGCCATGTGCACAATACCAACAACAATGCAATGACATCGCCTCTTTGTGTACAATTACAAACTTATCATTTTAGAACGAAACAAAATTAGAGGATTATCGGGATGCACAGCTCACCTGTTCCCAAACCGTAAACATGGTCATGTCTAGAATGAGTGTGCAGTGACGTTTTACTTGGAATTACAGGCTTTTACTGAAATACACATCAATCAGAGTACATTTCACACACTATAAAGACACTGTGCCATCACATTAAATTTCGTTTGATTAATGTGAAAAACCGCTTTATTCGCCTTGCACTTTCTACACTAAACTTTTGGGTAAAGTTCCAACTGCACGTTTCTCTCTGCAATCTTCTTCTGACTTGTTTGTATGCAACTTTCCCGTAAAATCTCAGGAAATGTGTAAGACTTCTGCTTTCGTCCTCTCTACATTCTAATGATGAGGAAATATTCCCTCGAGTGGCAATTTTAGAGGAAGTTGAATATATAGTTCAGTATGAATAGATACAATCAAAGGATCATGTTAAAGGGGTGGTCGGGAGATACGTGCTGGAGTCTTTGCAGGAGATCATTATGTTTCTGACAAAATAGTAACATAATAAGTAATAATAAGTAACATAACTTACAATGTCAGTATGACTATTTACACTATGTTGGTAAAAACAAAATAATGCAGAGAAAACATATTACTGAAAATATCGACTTTGACCCACTATCACCATAGAAACATAGGCAACTCTGCAGGCTTACAATTCCACTATCGTAAGCTTAAGCATAAGTTCGACCATCATCAGGCTAAATACCTGCAGTCACATCCTTTATGTTGTAGTGGTAGTTGATCGTCTGTCCTCCAGATCATGACATGTATCAGCCTGTCTCGAAAAGCCACATATTGCAAGCTGTCTGACATAACCAGGCACTTTTGTTTGGCTGTCTTGGAACCTCAACTTTTCAGATGACAAAGCTTTCTCCAAATTACGAATCGGACTGTAAAGAGATGTCAATTTACTTTTAGTGGATGGATCGTCCAACGTTGTCTTCGATCTCAGAAGGGAATATTCTGGATTACTCCATCGTACTCGTTCATGTTAGCTTTCTTTTTAGATAATATGGATGAAGGAACATTCTTATACCCATGCACACATCCTGCAATGAATTACTAGTGTTATTATTCAGCACATTATCAGATACTTATTGTCTTGAATATTGTTGTAATTGTTGATGTTTAGAACCATTATCAGACGTTTCCGTCCGGTCATCTGACTCGTTGTATTTTGTATGATATCGTACATCCCGAAAACGGACTGGACTCGTCTCTGGTCGTTTTGGATCAGTAGTCTGCGCCTCTCCAAAGGAACATCTGAGGCTGTATTTTCTGTGCAAGGACAGATTTGTAGACTTCCTGTTGGGTGTAAGATGAACCGTCGATCTTTGTCGATCAGGTGAAGATGATACCGTGGAGGAAATGTCATCCCCAACTGGTGAGCACCTCACGCTACTTATATTCCCAACACGCACCGATTTTATTGACCGAGGCATTTGCTTGTAGTTTCCCCAAACTGCAAATTTCAAGGGCGCCAGATGAGGAAATCGTGAAGAACGTAACTTGAATCTCATCGAGTCACATCTAGTCACTCGAGATGAATGTTGTTTATGCAGCCGAATGTCATCCAGATCAGATTTAATTTACTCTGTATGACTCTGTTTTTCCTATATGCATCTCTCTCGTTGTCGCTCAGAACACAGCGGGTGGTGGAAGTCTCCTGTCCTCCTCTGCAAGATGGAACTGCAACTTCCTGTCCCTTCCATCAGAGTGTTGTCTCAAGACGTCTCTGCTGTTGGAACTGTTGATAGAGGTCCTTGTTATGTCCAACATAGGCCTCGTCTCTGGCCATCTACTGTGGTATCCATCGTCCATCCTTGAGTGTGTGTTGATGATGCTACTAATTATGGCTAACCCTTCCAATAAGTTTGAAGGTGATGTGAATGTGATCATTTATGGATCGTTATTCCGCCTCCATCTCCTCATAATGCAATCGGAATATTCGGTGTAACAACAAGCAGATGTAGACAAAACAATCCAGACAAATGTGTTTACAGAATGCAGTTTCTCTTGGGCGTACACGAGACGCACATAACCGTCTATCTTTTCGCTATCAAAATCTCTATCTCTATTTCACTACCACCCATGCAGAGAGTAAGTTATATTGACTAGACAAATGACTTATATACCCTCTTTTGCCAATAATCAATGAAGTCGATATCAATGATTGTTAGTCATGGTAACAAAAAAAAAACCAAAAAAAAAAAAACCGATGCAAATATATGAAAGCTGAATATTAATGAATATTGAATAGTTTTCAAATTGCAGTATGACCTGATATTTGGTTGGATGAACAGACATGTCATTCCACTCTATGAACGGGATACCTGCGAGAATATCAACAGCAAATCCTCTACTACTAAACCTTTAAACTGGAATTCTCTGCCACCTCGAATAACTGAGAAGTGTGTTTCACCAGAGACGTTCAGTGGAGATGTCATCTGCTTGGCATGCTTACTGAGATGTGTTCTGTATCTTGACTCCTAGTTATGTCGCAGTTGACAGACGAGTCGACCTTGAGTAGAACCGGGAGATCGCAGACCTCATGAACTTGACTTCCTGTGAGGAAGAAAACCCATCTAAAAGGGATGTTAATGTCTGTGAAATCTCCGGTTTCTGGGTTGCCTCGGTTCCAGATCAGAGATCCGTGCCGTACCTGTGTTTTTGTGGATGAGTTCAAGTCAGGTAAGAACAATGAAGTTTTTCAGGAATGGGGAAATACTGTAATCTGATGGTTTGCCAAATACTATCAGTGGAGGTTGAATTTTTGAGAGGCTAGCTGTGTTATACGATGTAGAACTGATTACAATGATACCGGCGATACTGCAATGCTTAATGGTAACCATGCCCCCAAAAGAACCGAAACTTCTGCTTAATGACTTGTATTAAGCAACCATTTTTTATTTGGAATGGACAAAAAACAAAACCAAAAAATATACATATGATGCTTGTTCAATACAAAAATCAAACAGAAAACAAAATATTAAACCATTTAAAACAATACCTATGTTTTGTTTAATGTTTCTACATATGTTTAGAATGTGTCATATTTGCCTGAGCAATGTACTCTAATGCATCCCTTTGGATTCAACGATATAGAATATAGGGGCCAGTCCTGCAGCAAGGGAGAATGTATCGCATTTCTCGAGCATGGCACTTGTAGACACGGTGTTTGAGCGTACTTTGCTTTCCTCTCTTGTCTGTGTAAACTTCAGTGTGCAAAACTATGTTCTCACGTACCAGTACCGTAGCGTCGATGCGGTCAATCTTGAACGTGGCCTCACTATGAGTCCTTGTTGGTCAGCGTTTCCGTTGGTGTACTTCCTAATTAAAGCCGAGGCAACGAAAAATAACTACAACTAATGTATTATAGCTTGCATCTGTCAAAATTAAATAACGCATCACCAGATAAAACTAGAAAAATACATGCAAATCCGAAAATCTTCTCTTTACAAGGATTTGGGTGCTCTCTTTTATGCTGCATTGTAAATGAATATACTTTTGTTTTACTTCATTGGCTTTGAGATAGCTATTTTTATATTTAGAATGTAGGTCAGGTAGCACAGATTAAAAATCGCAAGTTCCTCCGGGGAGCGCATTGTCAAACACCCAAATTATTCCAAAAGTGGGGCTATGGTGTTTCGTGTACTAGGACAGTACGACAATACATTCTTGAATATAACAAAGGAAGAAGCAAATGGAAGCATAATGACATGGTCAACACCACTCAATACCGCCGACGTTAGAAAATACTGTTCCCTAACCAGTGCCAACTTCATCATTGAAAGCAATCGACCAGTAGTGAGTACTGAGATCGTCTACATCAAAAGGGATGGAGACACGTCGTTGCCTGTTCCAGGAACGGCCCTTTGTGACAACACCTAGATTTGAAAGGGTAGGGTGAGCACATAGATTACAATTGTCTCTGAAGTGTCATCATTCATGGATGTTCGCGTAAGTGCCAACATAGTCCTAGGCCAAATGTTAGAAAAGTCCCTATCTTTTAGGATCTCTCAGCAGCAGTAAACGTGTTATTCAGTAATTGGTATGACACCTCCCACCCGCCAAAAATTCTTGTTGATGTGGAACTAGCAACAGGAGGTATCAGGTTACTGAAAACTAACTGGGTTCAGTCCACTGTTGAAACAGTGCCCACATGTTCATAGACAAACTGCTTGAGAATTGATCACATTGTCTAATGTGTGGTGACAAGCACTGGTGTTCAGCATGGTCAAGATATGCAGTATGGGTGATAAGGCTGGGTGTATCATATTACCTGATTTTCATGATATCTCTACATTTGGCCTAGGAGTAAACATCGGGATGGCATCCAGTGGATTAATCTCACAACGGTACCTTACACTGTCGGGCACTACATTTACACCCTAACATAACGTATGTTCATCGCCGATTCTAGTCAGGCTTCACTAAACGTTTGGTCCGAAGTCATACGACTACAATGCAGGATGCCGTGTTCCGTCAGTGGCAGAAACGTGTACGTCACTATACACATGGTGTATTTAACTCTGTCCTTATGTGATTACATTCAGCACTAATGATGTTTGGGAAACACTGACGTTCAACATTTTTTATGTTAAGCCGGGAGTGTTCAACATTTGTCCCTGGCATAAAATATCTGTTCAATGTATGTGCAGTGTTATCGTCGATGTATGTATCTATAGTGAAAATATGTCCGTCATTTCTGCTTTATTTTGTAGCATAATTTGTTGTATCGTTGAATTACGACGTTAATTCCAAATACCACACACGGGTCTGAAAATAAAGATATGGATCATATCAGCCATTCTGGCGCTGACTATTTGCCAAGGAAATAGGAAATAGATTGCATGAAAAGACTTTATGAGCTGATAGTTTTAAAACACCATACGAATAACAGATCAAGTTATTGTCAAACGATATTTAAATTTTGAATCATTAAATCTATGGGCTCATACCCTTTAAGGCCATAATAGCGGGTAGTAAGGCATGAACCGGTTATTCTGTTGAACACCTGTTTCAGTGTATCATGCTGTCACACTCAAAATACCTACTTGGCAGCTGGTTTGTTACTATGGACTTCATAGACCCAAACCCCGACATCAGTCTCCTTCTCCCCAAAATCTACATTTTGGGAACGTTGGAACGATACACAGACAGCACCTCAGATTCAGCATGCCCTACAATGACTGCCACACACAATCAAGTGTATGTATGTGCTGCACATGTAGCATATCTACGGATAAAAAAAATATTCACAATTGTCATCGGACATTCTTTTAGTTATCTTAGCACTATGGGCAATGAGGCCTCAAATGCAAATAAACTTGTCACCTGTCACTTGTCATTGGACATTTAAACACTATGTCAGACATTTGACTTATTATCGTTTGTAGTTGTGATCACCATTCAATTTGATTCGGATATGAAACGACTCGATTTGAGTCCTTTTTTCGAATATGTAATATTCCATCATGTAACTTGTGCTTTCACGCAGGTGATCCACGAGCTTGTGTGAGTGACCTTTTATTGTTATTTTTGGACACATGAAATGCCCAGTTTCCCCAGGAGCGCGGGGGAAACCACAAAGATCGAAATGCACTTGCCTTTTCAGCGAGTCATTCACACTGGAGATTTGTTGTTATTTTTGGTCTTCTATTGCAAAAATGAAAGCTTATAAGTGTGATATACCAGACAGCTATTGCAACGTATACATCAGAATGTGTCATATTCAGTGATGCCTTCTAAAAGCGTCCATGGTTTTCTTTGGTGAGACAGTATCTGTTTTGGACAGTACGTTTATTGAAATTTCTTCACCTACATCATGACGAGATGAAGTGGTTGTAAGGCTAAATAGGCGTAAATGTGCGTTAAGTTTCGACAGTTGCACGGTTGTTCATGTCTCTCATAATTATATAGTATACAGGTATCCAAAGGCATTGTCACAGTGATATGCGTACAACCAGCGACTCATCATTTGGTTCGAGAAGTCATCTGGATTCAAGATGTCAGCTGTTCTGAACCAGTGGATGGGACGGACTCACATTTACCCCACTTTCAAAACAACTGTCCACTGTCAGGTGAATCTGAAGGAAAGGCTTTTATTATATGTCATTATCTATTTTTCATACTACAGTTGATAACATAATCTCGTAACATTCACCGTACAGGTTAAGACTTTCCTAACACAAGTTCAAATTTTACGCACCCTATTTACTGTCAACCTCAGCAGTTTTGAAGCTACGTGAATGTTGCCAAATGTTGCAACAACATCTGGAGTAGGGATTGTCCCGACGCGAAAGTCCGTGACCAGATTTAAGTTTGACATGCTTGACATCCCTAATGAACAGGACGGAATCTAAGCCATTTGTCACGTGACGCTCTATGACAGGGTTAAAAAAAGTTTAGAAATATTTATTCCTTGTGAGGGAGAATTCAACACTCAAGCAGGATATACTTTACCATGCAAGTTGCCGGGGGGTAGGATTACAAAACATTTTATGGAATATCAGGCTTTCACCTATTTAGGTATGCAAGGTCGAGACAAGCCCCAGAATGCCCAAATTCAAGACAAACCGGCTGGGCATAAATCTTGCTCAAAGATAGTTTGGACCTCTGCTCGAAACAAGCCCACCATCCACGTTCCTCTCTTAATCGTTATATCTGCAAATCAATTCTGGAGGTCTACTCATGATGGAGTTCTGTTTGTATACCTTTGCACATATTTATTCATCAGACGATCCTCATGATGATGAAAGAAAGCAATTCCACAGCCATTTTAGGCGTGTCAATCTGAAATCTGAAGTTGATTGAGTTTTTGGCTATGTACTGCTGGACGTTACAGAGATGGGAGTAAACTAAGTGAAGTCTTTCACCAGGTCAGAGTCAGTCATTTGTGGAGAAGCTCTGAGAAACCATTGCATCGTGTGTCCAACACCTGGTCAACGGATGCCCTTCCTTGGCACAAACCGCATATGATGGCATGGCTCTTTGCATCTACTATCGTCTTTAATTGCCATGCCCGTGGCTTTGACTCCGAGGTCAATCCATTGTACGACCCTGAACATGTCCAGGGCGTCATGAAAAACGATGCCTAAAAACTTCTTTTGAATAGGCCATTTTAATCAATGACACATAGTAATAATAGGGGCCGGCCTGATGATGTACGCCTCTGCGTGGTGGGCCTGGATAGTGGATTTATATTCCCTGAAGTGAACGTAAATTACCTAGTTACGGTTTTCGTACTGGGTTACTGAAAGCCAAGAAACTATTTTAACTCACTTCCGCAGCCAAGTCAACCTTCCTCCAGTATTTCGGCCACCAACACTGGAGCACAGCCATTCTGGCATTCTGGGTAATGCATGCAGAAAACTGCAGTGTTGGGGAGCCTTCATATGCTCCGGAAAGTTCTTCATGGGTTCATCCAAGCCGCATTTCCTGGGGAAAATCTCATTCGCTGTCTGGGCTGCGTGTAGAGGGGGCAAGGGCCCTAAGCTGATCAGCCTTACCAGACTGACTGTGCCAGGGACACAAGAAACCTCTCTGCTGCATTTTTATATCAATCTGGAAGGCATAATAATGGCAATTTATACCGCGCCTTTCCCACACATTACCACTGATAACCAAAATTGCCTGTGAGGAGTTAGAAGGTAAATGTCACATGACATTTCCCACTTTCTGCTGAGGGAACAGACGCAATTTTGAACAAACGCTTGTGTAAGGGAAGACAAAAGCTGTCACATGGGCTTCTTTGTGGGTCAAGACCGAAGTCTTACAAACTCCAAGCGTTATCACTTGTGAAATTAACAGTACGTGCACTGAGTGCTTAAAGGTTATCACCATAATATCTGTAAACTGTACCTGGTGGTGCCGATTCATGTCTTCAACTATACCTAACCTGTTCGTTCACTTGCTAAAACTCGTGAACAGTTGTCTGATTCACCTCCCACTGTCAATATGTATGAACATATTTCGTTTATCTCCCCTAACAACCAACTGAAGGAAACAATTTAACCGTAAAGGTTCATTGTGAACAGTGACATAGCTCAAAAGTGCAAATATCGTATGGTCGTATCTTTAACGCTTGAACTCGGTCTGACTCTTTGCTGTTCAGCAGTATATCAGTGCTCCGTAAACGGAATGACACGTACAGAAAACCCGTCAAGTTAAGTTGACGCAACGAAAAAAACTATAACTAATATGCTATAGTTTGCATATTTAGCACGCAATTTGCACAGAAAGCCTTGCTACCCAGTAACAATGTCCCCGTTCAATACGCAGCACAGGATAGACAGGGAAATATACATTGAAGTCCGTCCTGACGAAAATTAGAAGAAGATTCATGTTGTCGTTATATAATATAATATATGTAATATATTTCTTTTTAACGGCATCTTATCTAAGATAACTTGTTTTACATCTGGCATGTAGGTCAGGTAACACCACTTAAAAGGGTTGCAGATAAAATTTCCAGTAGCTCTGTTCTCATCAGTGCTGGAGGAAGGAAGGAGAATGGCAGCTTTGATGAATATCCTTAAGTTGATTTTTGTCTTATATTCCTTTAATCAGCTTTGCGAAGGTAAGAATGTAGTTTGGGTACCCCTATTTTAGATATTGGATCAACACTTCATGCATTGTACAATGTACAGTTATACAAGCTATAATTGTACATTCCATTATAGATTTGAAAACCTCTTGATTCTTATTTGCCAAGAGAGCGTTTGAATGTCACTAGTCTTCGATGTAAATGGTTGATTTAAGGAACATATACATACTACATATAAACTTGAAATTTGAAAAGAGTTTGGAATTTCTATATCCAACTATGACGTCATTTTGGGGGATTTGTATGAAATCCGAGAAGGGACATTGTCGCGTTGTCGCATTGTTGTGTTGTCGCCCTCTCAAAAACAAGCAAAATGAGGCAAAAATTAACCAAAGCGCGACAGCGCGTCAACGCGACAATTCGCCAATTTGTCGCATTGTCGCGATGTCGGGTGTCGCGTTTCGAATGACATTCTCTCCATTTCCTCCAAAGTGCGACACGCGACATAGCGACACTTTTCAAGGTCAAAATATGTCGCGTTGTCGGATTGTCGCCCTATCTAAGATATATAAGAATTCCCTAAAACGATACACCCGACAATGCGACAACGCGACATTTCATCAAAATGTCGCGTTGTCGAACTGTCGCGTGTCGCGCTTTATTAAAATATTGACCATAGTATGCATTTAACAATTTGACTAAAACGCAACACGCGACAATGCGACAAAATACACGTCGCATTGTCGCGTTGTCACCCTTTTCTGTTACCGGTGCGAATGTGTAGAAAGTCAATTAATCTACGCATGCGCAGAGAATGTTACACTCTATTTCAGACGTCACTGGTCTTTCGTTACCTCAAGTGGTTTTTAAAATGAAGTAGTGCTCGAAATGGCAATGGGCCTTCCCTTCTTGAACTGAATGCAAATCTTTCTTTGTTGCTTTATTTTTTTACATATTGCAAAATTGTATTTAGCCATTCAAGTGTGCTCTAGCAGCAAAACGAATGGTTATTAGCGCGTCTATTCATTGTAATCACGGCACACTGTGCCCCTGTCATTCAAGGCGGGGCAATTTGCTGTGCAGATTAATGTCTCTTAGTCACTCCAGATAACTATTATCATAAGTTCGAATCCGAGCACCATACACATTAATCACTTTGGACATTTCGATGACAGGTTGTGAAGAACTAAAATATTGTTAAAATTCAAGCCACATCGGCAGAAACATCAGGTGATGTCCTCGAATGGGTCACTATGTTCCAAAATGTGGCTCCTGACAGTTTCATGGTACATTCCTGTCCGACGCTGATGAATTTGTTCCAGATCTGCCTCTGTTCAGCCAGCAGTGGATGGATACCAAGTATGGCACCCCAAAGACAGTTTAGGTCGGCTTTGAACGTGATAATGGGAAAACGCCTTATAAATGGACTGTTAGCAGTAGGATATTAGAAACAATGACATCACTTGGTAGAGTTGCTTACACTGCAGTGCCAGAAACCAGCTTTCCCTCCCTCCCTCCTCTCACTCCGCGACGCTCCACTACACTCCACTCCGCTCCTCTCACTCTTCCGCCGCTCTACTCGACTCACCCAAGGATTATTGGTAAGTAGCAAGGTACATTGTAATTCATTATAATAATGTATTGTGGTGCCCGTTTTCATTTCTATTTGAATCCTATATTATTAATCCTGCACATGGCCTGATTCACAATTTACCTCATAATTTTCTCATACGGATACTATATCCAGCGGTACACATGTACTTGTATCGTTTCAAACCTACGGCTGCTATATCATAATAATTTTCAGCAAAATGGCCAGTCTGAATACTACCATTCCATTAAGCAACGACACTCAACTACTCTGGACTTCACGGCTAGATGTACGTTCATTTCATCATTGTTCTGATTTCGAACCCTTTAAAAATATCGAAAAATAATCATGCTTGTGATAGTTTTTTTCTTTTTTAACATTCCGCCGTAACGAATAAAATTTTGATGAAACGTCGCATTGTCGCATTTTCGGGTGTCGCGCTTTGTTAAAATATTGACTGCGGCGTGTATTATAAGATATTAACTAAAACGCGGCGCACGAAAATGCGACAACGCGACATTGTTAAAATATTGACTGCAGCGTGATATTAACTAAAACGCGTTGCGTTTTAGTCAGTATGTTATAATCCATACTGTGATCAATCTTTTAACAAAGCGCGACAATGCGACAACGCGACATTGTGATGAATGTGTCGCGTGTCGCGTTTTATTAGTTACGGCGGAATCCCGAAACTATCACAAGCAAGATTATTTTTATATGCTTTTAAGAGCTGAGATACCCGTGAGTCGAAGTCAATGATAAACGAACGTCCATGTTGCCGTGTAGTGTGTGGGTTAAGAGTGCGTGGTTAATGGAATGGCGTGTTCAAACTTTCCATTTTGCTGAAGAATATTATGATTGAGTAGGTGCATGTTTGAAACGATACAAGTACATATGTATCGCTGGATATAGTATCCATATGAGAAAAGTATGAGATATATTGTGAATCATCTCATGTGCGGGTTAGTAGGACAGGATTGAAATAGAACTAAAAACAGACATCGCAACTCATTATTGTAATGAAATACCTTGCTCCTTGAGAGAATGGAGCGACGGAGGAGTGAGGAGTGGAGTTGAGCGAAGCGGAGAGGTGGGCTAGGGTGGAGTATAGTAGTACGGAGCGCTGGAGGAGTGAAGGGGGAGGAGGGGATAGGAGAGTCGTGGTGTGGAATGGAGTGGAGCGTCGCAGAGTAGGAGGAGGGAGGGAGGGAGAGTTGGTTTCTGGCACTTCAAGGATATGTAACACTACCAAGCGATTTCATCGTTTCTAATAAACCATCCCTCCGAAAGAAACGCATAGGCGATTTGTTTTTTTTACAACTCTAGTAATTACCTGTCTTGTTCACACAATCGTCAAAATATGTAACACAATGATTTTACACACTTTACTGACTGGCAATAAAAATCCAGATTACTTTCCGAAATTGGCATTCATTTCAAGGTCAAATCACTACGTCATGTCATGACTCGACACGGAATATCCCCATTGAAAGAGTGCATGCTGGAGATTACCAGTCTTCTGTTGCCAGACGTCTGAATGTTGATCTGAGGAAGATATAATGACTTGCAGCTCGTTGCAGCCAAACAGATATAAGAAATCACCGGCCCCTTGCATGCAGACCTCGAGTTACCACTGCAGCTCAAGATCTGTACATCCGGGTACTACAGTTGCGTGATCGTATACGAACTCGCACGGGTGAAAGCACTACAGCCAGGGCACCTGGGCTTCAGAGGATGTCAAGTCAAACTGTACGGAACAGGTTAAAGAGATTTGTTTGAGAGCCAGAAAACCCGACGTCAGGGTTATGCTACGTCGTCATCATCGCGCTTAACGTCTTCGCTATCTAGAAGACTAGTATATTCTTTGTTTTATAGACATTACCTTCTTCTAAGCTCATGCACTCATTACTCATGTAAAATTTCATGCACTAAAGTCTATTTATAGACGAGGTTTACATGTTTGAAAATTTTCGCAACAAATTTCTCGTCTATGCGTTTATTTCTTCGGATAGTATATCACAATGACAACAATCCATTTGTATGGCGTTTTCCCATTATCACGTTCAAAGCCGACCTAAACTGTCTTTGACGTGTCGGGTGGTTAAGCGACATCTCATTCTACCTGGTATCCATCCACTGCTTGCTGAACAGAGGCAGATCTCGAACAAATTCATCAGCGTCGGATAGAACTGTGCTGTGTCAGGAGCCACATTATGGAACATAGCGACCCATTCGATGACATCACCTGATGTTTCTCCAGATGTGGCTTGAATTGTAACAATATTTCAGTTTTCCACAACCTGTCATCTTGATAAAGTCGAAATGTCCAAAGCGATTAATGTGTATGGTGCTGGGATTCCAACTAAAAGCGATAACAGTTATCTGGAGTGACTAAGAGACATTAATCTGCACAGCAAATTGCCCCGCCTTGAATGACACGGCATTCGTGTGCCCGATTACAATGAATAGTTGCGCAAATAATTGTCTTGCGGCTGAAACACTTCATAGGCTAAATACATTTATATATAAAATAATTTTCAAACAAACAATGACGATTTGCATTATGTTCAAGAAAAGCAGCCCCACTGTACTACTTCATTTTAAAAACCATTGGAAGTAGCAAAGCGACCATTGAAGTGTGAAATAGTTTAACTGTTTAACTGCGCATGCGTACTATAATTGACTTTCTACGCATGTCCGAAAACGCGACAACGCGACATTTCAGTATGTCGTATTGTCGCGTGTCGCGTTTAAGTGAATATTTAGCTTTTTCTTTACACATCTTAGATAGGGCGACAATGTGACAACGCGACATGTTTTGACCTTGAAAATTGTCGCTATGTCGCGTGTCGCACTTTGGAGGAACAGAGAAAATGTAATTGAAAACGCGACACGCAACATCGCGACAATGCGACAAATTGGCCAAATGTCGCCTTGTCGCGCTTTGGTTAATTTTTGCCTCACTTTGCTTGTTTTTGAGAGGGCAACAACGCAACAATGCGACAACGCGACAATGTCCCTTCTCGGATTCCATAGATTTGACATTATAATTGTAACGTGTTGTCCAGTTATGCTCGCTGACGAAGAGCCCCTTCAGAGCATGCCATGTACAGAATGGTAACGTTCATTTTGACGTTCATCTGTGCAGTTGTAGCTACATGTATGAAATCTCCCGCTATTCTCAGTGTAACTACTGCCACCTGAATTTAGCTATACATTCGATGAAACTGTGTAGAGATGTCTCAGATGCCGATGCTAATAATGACATTTTAGCCTAATTGTCAGGTTCATTTGTAATATATTGCAGCTTTCATGGATACAAAAGGAAGGACGTTTTCTCTTGCTTTCTTTCCCGAATACGTTACTCCGCCAACAAATGACCCCCGAAACATTCTGTACTTCTCATCCCCCCATGAGGGCATTTGTACGGTGAACTACAATGTCGGCACAAGACGTCAGGCAAGTGTGAATCTTGTTGCCAACGATGTAGTTAAACTGGCTATACCTGACGCAACACAACTCCTAACTGAAACAAGAATAGAACCGAAGGCCATTTACGTGAATTGTTCCACCGAAATAGCTCTTTATGGACAAAACAAACGCAATACATATGAGGAAACATCAGACTCATTCACAGTTCTTCCTGATGACACGTTGTCCACGGATTATTTTGTTGCAAGTGTCGAGAAATCTGCAAATCTTGGCGTTGTGGCCACCCGGGATAACACTAACGTTTCCGTGGCTCTTAATGCAACATGTCAGTATGTATTTAACAATGTCAGATACACAGATGGAGACACTGTTAATGTCACACTGGGATATGGCGACGTCTTACAGATAGGTTTAGCATCATATTCGCCCTCTGATAAGTGCGACTTAGGGGGAACCCGAATCTATTCTAATCATGAAGTAGCAGTGTTTTCAGGGGCTTTGTATGTCAAAGCACCTGCCTGTTATGGAAGTCTGTTTGGGCAACATTTGGTTAGTCAAGTTCCCCCAGAGAGCGCATTCTCAAATACTCACATTATTCCCAAAGTGGAGGCGAGTGACCTAGGAGCAATGGAATTTCGTGTTTTGGCAAAGTACAACAATACAGCCGTGAACATAACAAAGGAAGAAGCAAATGGAACTGTATTGACATGGTCTACCTTACTAAATACCGGTAGGTTTGAACAATACTGTTCTGTATCCAGCGCCAATTTCATCGTACAAAGCAGTCGACCGGTAATGTGTGTCGAACGTATTTACTTCAAAGGAATCGGAGGCACGTCGCTGTTTGTGCCAGGAACGGCTCTTTATGACAACAACTACATTGTAAAGAGTTTGGAATTGAATGGAGTGAACACAGAGAGTCCAATGATTACCATTGTATCTGAGGTATCATCATTCATGGATGTTCGTGTGAATGGCCAACATCGGGATGACATACAGTGGACTAAGCTCACAGCGGTACCATACACTGTCGGACTACTGCAGGTCCACCCTCAGAAATCATACGTTGTCAACAGTTCATCGCCACTTCTAGTGAGGCTTCAAGAAAGATTCGTCCGGGAGTCATACAGCTACAATGCAGGATATCGTGTCCCACCATTGGCAGAAGGATGTAAGTCACTATACACGTAGAGTAAGTCTTGTATTGCACACAAAAGATGTGGAGGAAGTCATGTTGCTGAGAAGACCAGGTTTTGTAACTAACAATCGGGTTACTGTTTTCAGGACTGTCATGAATTGTCTGCTCAATGGACTCGAGGTGTCCAAACATCACATAAGGGTCTGAAATGAATCAGTGTTACAACCGGTCATGCGTTGATTAATGCCAGGAAAAAGAAATCTGATTGTACTTTTCATCTGATATCAAAATTCTGCCAAAGTGTATGAGAAAGGACTAATGTTCTGTGCAGTTATAGTATATAATCTATGGTCTCGTACTTTGTTCTTTCATAGTATTTGACAGTAACGAATAAAACTGGTAACATTTGTTTTAGTGAATAATGCTGTCACCCTCAAATGCCTACCAGGCGGCTGGTTCATTACCGTGGACTTAAGCGAATCAAATTTCGACATCAGTCTCCCTCAACACATCTACATGACCAAGGACACATGTATCGGAACCATGCAGGGACAGCAACTCGTTTTCAACATGTCTTACAACGACTGCCACACAAAAACAAGTGTATGTATCAAAATACATATTTGCTGCACCTTGATGCAGGTAACTGAGATGGTATTACTGAAATGATGTAGGTTCAAATAACCAGGATCTCGCCATCCGAAGTTATTACATTTTCATAACATTAATTTGCTCATATGACGCGATGTTAAGGATATGAAATTCTGGCCATTGTGTAATATGCAGGCTAAATTGCGGTGTGCCAGTTTCTTATAACCTGAGTCCCAAACATTTGATGTAAATTACAATTCTACTCTGTTTTAATCGTAGAAAATATGTCTTTTTAAAGCAAGGCTAGATTTGTCATGTGTCCATGCAGAAAGCCAATGTACCTTAAGTCCCCATTGTCCTTAGTGTAGTGATCTAACTTCAGGTGTTCACACTATATAGCCTGTTTTTATATTGTATTGTCCTTTATAGTTAAAATGTTTTAGCTATTATACCTACTTTTAAATTTACTTCCGTGATAATCTAGCTGTTTTATTGTTCTTTGCAGACAAGTAAGTATATTATTTAACATTCTATTACTCAGTTTTAAACTTTCTTAGTCACGATATGGGTTTAATACAGTAGATATGATTTTAGATATTAACTTACTTAGGCAGAAGTGAAACAGGTGAAACCAGCGAATTTGGCACTGACAAACCAAATATGGCATTCAAGAATTCGACCTCTCATTCAAAGATTTCTGACATGAGCAAGGATCGCAACACTGCATAGCGTTGCAGTTTCTAAGACATGATCACTTTTGTCGCACTATATGAGATGGGATTGACTGGTGCATTGTTACAGTCTTAGGTACCGTTACCGTAAGCGCCTTACATCCGAACCCATGCCCCTTTTCCGTCGGTTACTGACTGTCTGAGAAAGACCAAGAGCGTAACTCCAAGCGCCAGAGTGTTGGCAACGAGTTGCCAGCCTGAAATATGCCTGTTGTAGCGAAAATGAAATAGGAACGAGCTGATTTAAACAGAACATGCATAACTGCCAATGGTAGCTTGAAAAGACACAGACAAGTCGACATATTACCTTTACAGTATTAAAGATGACTGGTGGTGGCACCAAACAAGACTAATTAGTTATTCCAGACAGCCAAGTAGTACCAAGACGTCAAATGTGCAGTCGCATTTCAAGCGAGACATGAACGCCAGATTGGAACGGGCATAGATGCTGGTCCTTCTATTTCAAGAATTAGAAACCTTCTATTCAAGGGATGTGGAGAAAACCGACCCCTGCGAAAACATTTATATTAGAATGTTTGCAACTGAGTAATGTCAATTAACCTCGACACAGTTTTGTGGTGGACAGTTCTGGTTACTCCTCTTCGATGAGTGACGCTTCCATTTTCGGCTATCGCATTCAAAAGACACATGTCGGCAGACGACCAGAGCCACATTTGATAAAGCGGTCGTACCACTGTAACGCCCGTAAATGTACTTGAAGCTGTTGGGGTTTCAGCAGCGTTATCAAGCGAGACCAAGTCCCTGACGTGCCATGATTTAGATATACGTGCTAATACTGAACGATGTTCATGTGTCTTTTATTTATATTATTCAGGTATCAAACGGCATGATTACCTTCAAGAACATGTTGACATATGCACCACCATGGACTGATCATTTGGTTCGACATGTCATCTGGAATCAAGATGTCAGCTGCTCTGAACCAGTGGGTGGGACGGACTCCGTTCACCTTTACCCCGATTTGAATACAACTGTACATGGCTCAGTATCTGGAAAGGTGCAAGGATCCAGCGTCCATATTTCCCTGTACCAAGACGCATCATATATGCACCTTTTGAAAGGCGATCTGATTCACACTAAGATTGGAGCACCCGTGTACGTTCAAGTTGCCTCGCCAGGAACTTCCAACACAATAATGGTTTTACAATCATGTGACGCCCACCTTGACAGTGTTCCTGGGAAACAAGCATCTTATCCACTCATTACAGATGGGTGAGTGAGATTACATTGCATCTGAATGAAACAATTTTAATATGCAATTCTTTCCATGAAACACCACCATCTTCCTGTGCCCTTCTACAACTGGAAAATCACTTTTGTAACGTTTTGCCTTACTGGATGAATACAAGATATCATTAGACTTTATATTTGCTTTATACGTCATAGTTCTACTCATGTCCGGATTCATGTTACATGCTGCTCGTCAAGTTATATTCAAACATAAGTAATACGTGTACGTAACATGTCACTGTGGAACATGATAAGAATTTTTTTTCACAGTTGTTCGATGTGGCTTTGGAACATTCTTGTTTTATTTCCAGATGTGCCGTGGATGTTGGCACTCAGATCCTCGTGACGCGAAATTCCGTGACCAGGTTTAAGTTTGACATGTTTGACATTCCTAATGAACAGGATGGCATCTACATTACTTGTCACGTGACATTCTGTGACCAGATGGACTTCTCCGACAAATGTCAACAGCAGTGTCACTCAAATCCAAATATAATTGGCTAATATCTGTAATGCAAACCAAGAGCGCTGATGGTTCATAAAACGGATCCTACTGATTGACGAAAATGTCATCTGTCTCCGGGTTTTTTTATTTCCCTTCACAAAAGCATAAACTCAACAACCACATGAACAATTCAGCAAATTGGTGACACAAGTCTTCCTTTATTCGACAGTCAGACATGTTCCAGCTGAACCCGCTCGAGTAACAGTCCTTTGTCAAAGGGAAACTACAGTTTAGCATCTTCCAAGACGGTCGTAATGATATATTAGAAGGTCCACTCAGAAACAAAACGGAGGTACAATAATGCGAAATTCAGTAGTGTTAGACTGGAATTAGAATAGGACTGGTTAAGATCCCCCAAACTGCATATGCCTGCAGACACATCTGAAGAAAGTGGGCACGAGAGCTGACCATTACTGGTCGTTTCGACTTTTTGTTTTTAAAATTACTTACCCATATAAATGCCTCATATATGCCCTTGTTAGATGCCTATTTTCGGCCAAAGTCTAATTTTGATAAATGCACCTCTTTTCCGGAAAGTAACCAAGAAGTCAGAACATCAACAATATCGAAAATAGACGATAACTATTATTGTGTTTATCCGATGATGACCCCAATAGATGCTGTACTATCACGTGTCTCTACGTTGTCATGGAAACTTCCTATTATAGGATACATATCACTATTGATATATATATCATGCATCGTGGAATCAAACGTGAAGATCCCGGTTAGAGGAACCTGTGGTCTTCAGAAACCCATGTATGTCCGAAAAGGTGACTAACTAGATCGGAGGGTCATACCAGCTGACTTAGTTGACACATTGTATCGTAACCCAGTTGCATAGATCGATGTTCAGGCTGTTGATCACTGCATTGACTATTCCAGTCTCGATTATTGCTCACATATAGTTGGAATTTGTAGAGGCAAACAAACAAACAAACAGACACACAAAGAATCATTTGTATACACCCTTCACTTCTTGTGAACAGTTCTCAAGTTGATGTTATTAAATGCATGTTATCGTTGAACATAAACAACATTAACTGAAAAGAGTGGCGCGATACTTGCTTCCACATGCATATATTAGGGATGTAACGATTCATCGAACTACACTTAGGGGCAAAAGAAACGATACCATATTGTTGAAGCCAATTAATCAAAAATAACAAAACATGAACAGAACATCAATGTTGTAATTTGAAGACAAAATTAGGTGAAGAGTGTGGAACATCAAATTCATTAAACGAGGTCAATAACTGTGAGAGTTAATGGCATAAAACCACATGATATTTATATGTCCTGTATTCGATCACTCCAGTTTTATGAGATAACACATTGTCAGTGACACAGACACACGCATGTGAGTCATTATCGAGTGTGGTCACCACCGGCATCAATACAGGCTCTAACACGACGTCGAACAGATGAGGTCAGACGTCTGATCACGTGAGGAGGTATCCTGTTCCATTCCCCCCTCAAAGGTTGGATGAGGGTTTACCTGTTCACTGGGGCGACTTGTCTGGCACGAATCTGTCTCCCAAGATGGTCCCACAAATGCTCAATGGGTGAAAGATCCGGAGAGCGTGATGGCCATGGCAGGACAACAACGTTGTTAGCGTGGAGCTGTGTGACATGGGGCGTTGTCCAGTTGAAAGACGGTTCTTGGATTCTGTTGCAGGAAGTGTAGAACAACTGGCCGAAGGACTTGGTCAATATAACGTTGCCCATTCAAATTTCCATCCATAACAACCAGATCTGTCTTTCTGTCACCACATATCCCTCCCGACACCATAACGCCCCCTTCTCCAAACCGCTCAATCTCCTGCACGCAGCTACGTGCCTTCCGCTCTCCTCTGCGTCGATGCACTCGTTGCCTGCCATTAGGTCTGTTCAGGAGGTATCTGCTCCCGTCTGTAAATAAGACTCTGTCCCATTGTCTGCGCTGCCAACCTTGAACGACACGTGCCCATCTCACACGTTGACGTCGATGCTGACGCCTCAGCTCAGTGCTACACCACGGTAGGGTCTGTGTGCTCGAATACCATGCTGAAGAAGTCTCCTGGACACATTCCTCCGGCTGATACGATAACCCAGGGCAGTCGTTGCTGATGACGTCACAGTGAGAAATCGGTTGCGCAAATGCAGTGTGCGCATGTACCGATCTACAGCTGGGTTCGTGACCCGAGGTCTGCCACTCCTCGGCCTGTCCTGTGTCCTGCCTGTCTGTCTGTAACGGGTCATTAACCTGGTTATTGTAAGTCGGCTACAACCGAAGATCCTTGCGACGTGAGTGTGGGTGGCACCAAGCTGGATCATGCCAATTGCCCTTTCTCTCTCTTCTGTCGATAATCTCGGCATGGTCGCAAACGTAATCGCAAAATGTAGATGTCGACAAACATTTTCATGTGCTTTTATACCGAATATAATCAGGTGTATCATGCGTGCACGTGCACTAAACTATTGTGAATAAGTTCATTTTTCTGGCTTCTTGTTTTGCACGTGCATCCTTGCTTTATTGCGCCAGCCTTGTTGCATTCGGATGAATGTCCTTAGCCATAATTTCTCATAATATTGACGTCCAAACACCACTTATGACTTTTATATGTTTGGTATCGTTTCTTTTGCCCCTGAGTGTATGATAGATGTCCTATTGATAATTCTCGATTTTTTAAATCGATTTCAACTTGTTTTTATTTCATACAGGCTATTTCGGAAATGACTTCAAATGAGACAATTCAGAGAAAACACACACGATTATTGTAAAATTATGTCGCAATACATTGTTGCGATCGTAATAGTTGTTCCCCCTATATAGTCAGCCCTAGTATATAAGCAGTCAAGTGTAATTTGTGTGAAGTTATCCACATGAAAGGAGTGTAGCCATATCTACATATGTCACATTCCGTGGTGCCATTACCATGGAGAATAACGCGCACTTTCTCTAAACTGCAAACACTCCTCTTAATGGCGTCGTGAAGTATTCTTATCCGTGTAACGATATTCTACAACGCTGCGTAATAAATTATTTTACCTGAGAGGTGGGGCTTTCACACATGAGAGTACAGCATCCATAATATGTTACTGTAATATTCCTTATTCAGCTTGGCAGATTGGTTATTGTGCAACTACTCGGCGTTAGCTTGGTAAATATCTCAAACTTGTCCAGTCCTTACATGTGTATTTGGTATCCAATGTGAAAAGTGCCATTGGTTGTTGTTTAACGCCTCCAGCAGTATTTGAAATATATGGTAGTGATCAGAAATCAATCCAGTCTGGACCAGACAATCTAGTGATCTTCAAGATGAGCATTAAAATCTACGCAAAACCAAGAAAAGAGATGCATGATAACATCATGCTCTCGCAGTCAGTTCCGATATCAAATAACTATGATTTTCGGACGGAAATCTAATGGGAAGAACACATATAGAAAAGATCGCATTTTGTCGAATGCCCATATGCAGGAAAATACTACGTTTTCAAGTTTGCCGTGTTATGTGTGGTGGTATTGTGTACAGTACCAACAACAATGTAATGACACTGCCTCTTAGTGTGTAATTACAACTCACCTATCATTTTAGAACGAAACAAAATTACAGGATTACCCGAATGCATACTCACCTGTTCCAAAATCGTAAATAAATGCCTTGCATGAGTGTTCCCAATGACTTTTTACATGGAATTGTATGCGTTTACTGAAATTAATCAGAGCACGTTTCAGACACTATGCTATCACATAAAATTTCGTTTGATAAATTGAAAAAAAAGCTTTATTCGTCATTGCATTACATACACTACCCTTTTGGTTAAGGTTACAACTGCAAGTTTTTGTCTTTGCAATGTGACATATTTACATGCAACTCTCCCTCAAATCTCAGGAATTGTGTAAGTCTTCGGCTCGCATCCCCACTAAATTCTAATGATGAAGAAATGAAGAGCATACGCGCGGGAGTCTTTACAGATATGCATATGTTTTTTGACCAAATAGAAACATAATCAGTCGACATATAACGGCATTATTTACACTATGTAGATAAGAAGCATAAAATGCAGAGAAAACACATTCCTCAAGCTCGACTGAAACACAAGCAATTATATATAGTCTTACAATTCCATTATCGTAAGTTTAAGTATAAGTTCGACCATCACCAGGCTAAATACTTGCAGTCACATCCTTTATGTTGTAGTGGTAGTTGTCCGTCTGTCCTCAAGATCATGACATGTATCAGTGTGTCTCGAAAAGCCACTTATTGCAAGTTGTCGGACATAATCAGACACCTTAGTTTGGCTGTCTTGGAACCTCAACTTTTCAGATGACAAAGCTTTCTCCAAATTACGAAACGGACTGTAAAGAGATGTCAATTTACTTTTAGTGGATGGATCGTCCAACGTTGTCTTCGATCTCAGAAGGGAATATTCTGGATTACTCCATCGAACTGTCTTTCTAGGAACTTTCTTTTTAGATAATATGGATGGAGAAACATTCTTATGCCCATGTACACCCTCTTTAGTATCCTGCAATGAATTACTAGTATCATTATTCAGCACATTATCAGATACATTTTGTCCTGAATATTGTTCTAATTGTTGATGTTTAGAACCATTATCAGACGTTTCGGTCCTGTCATCTGACTCGTTGTATTTGGTATGATATCGTACATCCCGAAAATGGACTGGACTCGTCTCTGGTCGTTTTGGGTCACTACACTGCGCCTCTCCAAAGGAACTTCTGAGGCTGCTATTTCTGTGCAAGGACAGATTTGTAGATTGCCTGTTGGATGTAAGATGAACCGTCGATCTTTGTCGATCAGGTGAAGATGATACCGTGGAGGAAATGTCATCCCCAACTGGTGAGCACCTCACGCTACTTACATTCCCAACACGCCCCGATTTTATTGACCGAGGCATTTGCTTGTAGTTTCCCCAAACTGCAAATTTCAAGGGCACCAGATGAGGAAATCGTGAAGAACGTAACTTGAATCTCATCGCGTCACATCTAATCACCCGAGATGAATGTTGTTTATGCATCTGAATGTCATCCAGATCAGAATTTAATTTACTCTGTATGACTCTGTTTTTCCTATATGCATCTCTCTCGTTGTCGCTCCAGAACACAGCGGGTGGTGGAAGTCTCCTGTCCTCCTCGGCAAGATGGAACTGCGACTTCCTGTCCTTTCCATCAGAGCGTTGTCTCAAGAAGCTTCTGCTGTTGGAACTGTTGGTAGAGGTCCTTGTTATGGCCAACATAGGCCTCGTCTCTGGCCATCTACTGTGGTAACCATTGTCCATCCTTCTCAGTGTGTGTTGATGATTCTACTAATTATGGCTAATCCTTTCAAAATGTTCCAAGCTGATGTGAATGTGGATCATTTATGGATGATTATTCCACATATAATATCACCTCCTCCACCTCCACATAATGCCGTCGGAATATTCGGTGTAACAACAAGCAGATGTAGACAAAACAATCCATACAAATGTGTTTACTGAATGCAAGTTATCTTGGGCGTATACGAGACACACACACCCGTCTATGTTTTCGCTATCAAAACCTCTATCTTTTTAAATTAGTACGACCCATGCAGAGAGTAAGGTATATTGACTAGACAAATGACTAAATGATCCAGCTTATATACCCTCTCTTGCCAATAATCAATGAAGTCGATATCAATGATTAATAGTCATGGTAACAAAACAAAACCTATCCATATACATGAACGTTGAATATTACTAAGCATTGAATAGTTTTCAAATTTTAGTATCTTTCGTCGTATTGTCACAATTCTTACAATATCATTCTGTAAATTTGTAAATAGGAACTATATAGATGAACATGAAGTGTATAACAAAATGGACAAATGTTTTGACATGTTCTCAATAGTTTCTTAATATATTCTATAAATGGCGTAGGTTTAAGTTTCAGATGCATAAATGTGAAGATTTTGTTTTCCTTCAGCAAATGATATTCACATATGAATTGTAACCTGCGAAATAAATTACCTTGTTTGACTACAGATAATACCCGGTGGCAATTAATAATGACATGCATATATCTCTAGGGTACGTCGGGATTCGTACAGGGATTTACTTCGCCAAAACAAATAGGATTAAATCATCCATTCACGGAAATATTTACAGAAGACAGCTCATATTTCTAATTGAAGTTTTTCTAGGTATGAAGTTCATAACCAGCTCAGCATGATCCCCAAAAACGTTTGAGCATTTTTCAACACACTGTGGTGGCACATGTGACAGCTAGGATGAATGTATTCCTAATCATTGACTGATAATATGAGGATTGGTCGTTGGTAGAGCGTCTCTCTTATCAAGCCATGGCTTTCGCATGTCATCACTGCTGTGAGGTCCTGTCCCCTTTAGCACCCATTATCACGGATTGAATGACATGTTGTGAGTGTTGAGTAAACTATTCAGGACATTAATCCGATGTGACAGTGTTCGTATTATACATTCGGTTACTGTATCAGTAAAGCACGCAGTCTCAAGTAGTAGCTTAAAACCTAAATCAATGTACGTCAAACCTTGATTTTTTAGATCCATGCACAATAAAATATTATGGGATGTTCTATTTTGGGATGATGTTATTCTGGAAACATACTCTATTATTGCATTTGGATCCGGAAAATGATAATTCCACTCAGGTCGGTGTAAAATTCAAAATTTAAAGTTTAACGTGTCAGTTACATGCGGTACGTTTCAGTAACAAGAGAGAGGTTGTATGTTGTTCTGATATTGGTTAGCTTAACTAGTATCCTTTACATGCTGTACGCGTCGTGTCTGGAAGATCTAAGAGACGTTGGAATATTGAAAGTTCGAACAAGACACATAATTGTGACACGATCTCTTTAATTTGTCTACAGACAAAGAGTTTTTATGACAGGCCTGTCCCATAAGACGGTATCGTCAAAAGGACTGTGTTACTGAAGTGGTCAAAGTACATCTAAGTTGTGACATGAGCTTCATAGAGCTGTAAGTATTGAGTGAGTGTGAAGACGATTAGCAATGGCCTAGGCAGATGGAACCTCCATGCCTGAATCCGTCTGACATCCCACGGCAGACGGACCGTCACATTTCTTCAAGACGTCGTTGGTGCCACAAACGTCAGCTCTAGACTAATCGTCGTTGGGAAAACGCTATGTTTTCAGATGAATCTTGGACTTTGGGCTTTCTTGACAGACACAACTGATTGTGGCGAAGACGGAATGGACGATCCTCTTGATATCAACGTTAGACAGACCAAATAATGTTCGGGTGGTTCAGTAATGGTGTCTGGTGGGATCACTGTGACTGGCAGAACACAATGACATGCTATTCAAGGACGTTTAAATGGTTAGTTCTACGTCGTGAGGGTGAATATGGTGCTATCTGCACATGGAAGTCGTTTCAAAATGACAACAATGTAAGAGCTCATATGGTTCGTGCTGTTCTTCAGGACATTATTACCTTAGCATGGCCAACACTCGATATCAACAATTCTGAAATAAATAAATGAATGAGGCTAGGCGTGCGATCAGAAAGCGTATGCTCTGTCGAATTCCGCATTGTTTCAAGAGTTGAGGCGGTTTCAAGCCATACTAATAATTATCAACATTCATGGTAATGGCGTCATGAATAGTAGGGTGCATTTTGAAAGATCATCCAAAAAGATCTATGGTAATCGGGCGTGCAACGACTAATGTAAATCACAAGCTCATTACACGGTTAAACTATTACCTCGTTCAAAGTCTAAAATCAATAGTTGTGACACCTTTCATTGATTACCCTGTACGTTTTATTAATAGTATATATCTGTGATTTTCTCATACATATCCACATATGAAATATTTCTACCTATAGTGCATAGCTTTTTAATGCAAAAAGTCATGCAGACTTACGTAAGTTTACGTCAGTAAAATAAGGTTGAAATTCACAAGGTATAATTTGATATTTTGATTTTATTGTATGGCTTTTTGGATGACGACTCCTTTATTCGAACTAATGGACCAGAAAAGTTGTTCATTGATACATGTGTGTCGGGAGTAGGGTGGGATGGAGGATGTCTCGTGGACGGCCTGATCTGGCCTGTGATAGTATGCTGTAGACAGGCCGCATTGCATATTGGACCTCTAAGAACCCACAGCCGGCGAAGTTCAGAAGATAAGACAATATGACGTGCAATCCGATTAGTTTATTTCGTTGCCGTGGGAACCTATGTTGCAGTAGTTCTGAGCAAGCTGATGAAAGGTAGACGATAAATGTTCGGAATCTTAGATTCGCCCTTACCATGTGATTCTGGATTATCAGCGTTCTTGTCCCAAAACGTCTAGAAACTGGGCATCCATAACCTAGATATGCTCCTTCATTATCCAGATACACCTGTACACAAACTCTGTACCTGGAGTAGATCCGTCGCAGCTAGCAGAACTCCTGTCATCTAAAACAATATTCTAAAACAATACTCCAACTACAGGTAAAAATATGTTTGAATTTAGTTCAAGGAATATTTTTTGAGCGGCCTTTAGAAGTTGGTGTGATAAGCAATGAGGAGATCTCTGTGGCCATACAACTTGTCTAGTATTAACCGTTATCGAGCACTTGAAGTTCACAGAGCCCGCTCATATTAATGATAAAGGAACTGCAAATCCACAGAACTCTGCTCTTTGTTCATCACCCCAACTTATCAAAGATGTTCCTCATGGATAGGGGAGTTTCAGTGTGTATTTTAATATTTTTATAAGCACACGTGAGTATGGGATTGTGGGCAGTGAAATCCATACACTGTCGTCATTATTCCACCGAAGGTATTACTTGGTCAGTAGGTCAGTGTTGCATGTTGCAGCGTATCACTCATTTCTCATATCTCACCAGCTATTTATTCAAATCACCTGTTACCTTCTGACGGGGTGCTGGAGACATATTGTTCCGAATTTGGGTTGGGATTAGTATTGGCAGATATATCGTGCATGGCGTATCTGTTGGTACCTGTCTCTATGTGTGAAATATGATTGGCTGGGAGATTTCTCGTCACGTGTAACGGATATGAGTGCCCGCTTTCACTTGCTCTGTGTTCAGCGAGGTTCAAGTGGACATTCTGTGTGCATGTGGCATGTCAACATACTAACCGTAAGGTACAAACACAGTCATTAAATTGTAGGTGTAACCTATTGCAAAATATTGACTTACCACTTAATATTTCGTGTCGAGTATATATTGTCACTGCTTTACTTCAAGTACAGGCTTCGGTAGATACACGTGTGGACTGTGTCAGAATACAAAATGCAAAAACTCCTCATCAGAGAGCAGAGCACATTGCCACAGAGACCAGGTGTCAAGACACCAGAAAGCGCATGCCGTTACGACAGTGATCACACATCACTACACCTGAGTACACGTAATTGTTTCCAGACGGCACACTCCACCACTCGCGGGAACACGCCCCCATTGCTCCATACAGCAAACCTCATAAACCAATGGCGCGTACGCAATGATCCCAGGGAGCACAAATTACACCCGCAACCACTCCTTTACCCACAGGAGCACACCCCATTACACCAGTGATCACACCCCAAAATTCCTTTGCCCAAGGGAGCACATCCCGTTAACCCATTACCAAAGGGAGCACATCACATAACACGCGGGAGCACACCCCATTATCACAGAGACAAGAAAGCGTACTCGTTCACATCCGCAAACACATCCCTTTACCCAGGTGATCACACCCCACTACCACAGACAGCACACACATGCACACACATGCACACACAAAAAACACTTTGACGTACATTAAATATATATTTTAATTGAAGTGTCAACAATATCCTAAGAGAAATTCGGACATAACATGCGCTTTAGCATTCCGGTTAAACACCTTTCTGACAAAACACACAGACGCAAGTACAAGAACCTGATTTGAAACTTAAAGAGGTGGTCACTCAAGACATGGCCACCAAAAAGCAGAGAACGGTAGCCTATGTATCCTGACATTGCCACTATGCTTATGTACACTCATGTCAACACGTTGTATCACCGTGTGTTGCGATCCCAGATAAGCCTCTGACAACGTACACGCTAAGGCTGAGGGTCTACAGATGTCACCTTCTCACTGACACAACTTATCTCTCACCTTACTGTGTGAGAAAAGACTTTTATCAAAGCATATCATAAACCACCATAAAAGCGTCATATTATGCGATAAGCATCTAGGATTGTCCATTAATAATCCCAATAAATCGGGTATGGCCGGTGATGGAAGCTTATTTATAGGAAAATATTTGCCGAGTGTCAACATCTTGTTCTACCTTGTTATCGACGACTATTTCTGATTGTAATAAAATCTGGGTGATTTGATAGCAATCCTCCTACAATCAAGCACTTGACTTGACACTGCCAGTCCCGTAGGAGAGGTAGCGACAAATCATTTTGATGGCGTCTGGCAAAGTGACCTTTGACTTTGGACTTGAAATGCCAGCACAGGTAAGCAATACAGTAGCAAATTTAAAGCCGCTCTTAAAATCCCAAGTACTCCGATAAAGAAGGTGTAAAGGGCACGGAATACACTTGTCCCTGTACTAAATACGTATCACTCCAGTCAAAATATTCATTTCGCTTTGCTGATTCGCAGGATATTGTGTGAATGATGTGTTTCTTCGTGAGTTCAAATCACTAAGAATTGTTCCAAGGAGAATTCCATTCAAGGATTAAGAAACGTTTTACTGTGTCCAATACAATGCCAAAGAGTACCATATTGAAAAACGGTGAAGTGTTAGCGAGGGCCAAAAATCGCCATGAGGAAAGAACTCTAAATCTTCATCTGAAGCACCTTCAACAAGAACATCACGTTGTGGAGGACTCCCTGGTCAAGGAAAAACAGTCTCTTCTCCAAATCAGACGAAACACATTCAGAACATCCGGACGAAGTCCAGCTGTTGATGATATTTATTGCCAGGGAAACGTGTCAATTTGTAAATCCCAACAAATGCTGTCAAAGCATTTCCGGAAGCCCTGGGCGTTCACGTTCGCTGAGACATCCTACAACGCCGTATATAACGACCCATTTGACCCTTACATGTATCGACGACCACGTGTCCAGGGTTCTAGACCTATCTTACCAAGGGTTGGTTGCAAGTCCGCACCATCTGGACTCCGACAGGAACGAAATAGGCACGCTATGTCTCGTCCAATGACCTCATTGGACCAAAGAAACAATGTAAGATCGCCAGGACTGAAACGACATGCTTTTCCTTTGAAAGCAGATAATGTGAGAGGTGATCCTCCTGAAAGTGCACACGGGAAGGAAGACGACACGGATGTTGTTCAGTATGGACCTCCACGATTGCAAACACCTGTACGGACAACCACAGAGGATAGAGCTGCAGTTATAAGAAATGATAAGAAGCAAAGATCACTTTCAGTGACAAAACCAAACACACATGGTAGTGACGAAGGTAAAATGCTGCATCGGAAACATAGATCACATTCAGTTGCAGCAATGGAACATCGAGCTAACGTACTATTCGGACTTGATGAAGTGGACTTCTACAACCGAGAACCTGTTTGTTCCACGAATACAACCTCAGTCGTCCGGGAACAGTTTGCTCCCGAAACCACTGAACAGGCAAACAGTAATCAGACAAGCAACCCAAGTAAAGGTGAGCCTCGTGATTCAGAGAAATCTCCCGTCGGTGATCTCACAGGAGATAATAATGGACGTGTGACAAAATGTGACGAGGATGCGGATTGCTCAGTTGATGCCAGCAACGATGACAAGAGGTACATACTTTTTAAAGGAAGGAAGATCTACAACTACGTCAGGCCTCAGGATCGATATCGCCGTGATCCTTTTAAGGAAGTACGGCGGGAAACTTTAGTCAGAAGGGTCTCTATTGAAAATCCGATATTTCTCAATGGATACCGGGAATCTAATTTCAGTTTTGAAATCAATTTTCCAAAAGCAGCTCGTGACCGTGCTCTTCGACATATGGTGGAAGCAAATACTGTAACAACTGCAGAACGTCGAAGACTAGTTTATCAAAATACGTCATTGCAGCAACGAGTTGAGAAGTTCTGTCAGTCGAGTGAGTGAGTGAGTTCATTTTTACGCAGCTTCAGCAATATTTTCAGCAACATTTTCAGCAATATTACGGTTGGGAATCGGTTTTCCATATTGCGTCTGTGTGGGGTATCGAACTAGTAGATTCGTTGTAGTTGTAACCAGCTTGAATACAACTTATAAATGACACTTATTATCAATATTAGCTAATAATGTTACATGATAATGTCATATGTAATATGTAGACGGACGGATGGGAAAGGACTGTTCTGGATTTACCCAAGACATATGTTTTACTAAATGTTGTATCTCTTCAGAAATTGTTTATTTTTAAATTCTTTTCACAAGTGTCCATCAGTGTCATTTGATATCCATATAGACAGAGAGCAAATATATGTCAACATCACGCAGCAAAATGCTACTCACAGTTTACTTGATATTGTCAACTTCAAAAGCAGTTGAAATATTCCGGTGCACAATGATTCGTATAACCCTGCAGTGCTTTAGTTCCGTAGTGAAAAAAACGCAGACCTGTACTTGAAAGACCAGTGCTTGCAGGTATCCAGTCAGTCATTACATATCATTTTCATCAACATATTTTAAGCATTTCCTTCAGAACAACAGGATACATGTGTGCCCTCTCAGTATCAAGGACTTCGTTTGACGCCCAAGGACTTCGGCGTATGCGTACTTCGGGGTTATACTTTACTCTGGGTTAACACTATGTCAAAGAGTGGTCAGCAGCGCATCGAACATCATGGTGTTTAACAAGATGAATAATGTCAACTCTACAGGAGCTCGGCAAAGTTCCTGTTATAGAGTGGGAGAATCCTCCCTTGTCCACAAAACGGCAACAATCCACATAGGTATTAAGAGCGTGATACCACAGTGCCATCTGTGATCGCATTACTGCTGAGAGTTGTGTGAGGCAATGGATTTTGATCCGTGATATCTAACATTTTTGTCTTTTTGAAATATTTTACTGATTGAGGATTGATCTGACTGAACGTTGCGAAAATGCTGTTTGGTGAGACTGTGTGACGAATGACGAGGGACCTTTGTTCATTAAATACGTCCTCACGTAATACCGTCTTCAGCCAGCTGTACAGATGGTCAGAATGTCTGCGCAATGCCGTTATTACCCGTAGCAACTTTTGAGTAGTATGTCTTCAGTTGTTTTCAAAGACTGAAAAAACAACTGTTATCGCAATTTCTGGATGTGATTAAAATTACATTTTATTCAGCGATGATATTACTAAATTAAAAAAAACCCTCAAATTCATTATCCTAAATCATTGAGAGATAATGAATGGGTGTACTCCGTTGGTTAAGTCTCTTGTGATTGCTGGACCATTGTAAGAAGCAATGTACATGAGAAATCACGGCCATTTTCTGATGTTGGTACCAGATCATTATTTGATTCATGTTTTCAAGCACACTGAATTAGTTCTAAAATAAACTGTCTGGAAAAAATCATGAGCAAAGAATCAGATGTGATACGAGGACACTTTGGATCTCCTCAATTTGCCAAAACCCAGTTATATTGTGTCGCTAGCATGGTGGTCAACATTCAGTTGCTGGTAATGTATAACCCCTTTGTATATTGTGCTGTTCACTCCAGTGAATTATTTTATGATGCCGTATAAGTTTTAAGAGCTGTGATAATCTAGTATTTTTACTCTCCTTCGACGACAGGTTTCTGTGTTCTAAATTGTCTAAATCGCGACCTTAAAACTTAACTCACTCTGATGTCCATGACTTTCGGAGCATGAGTGTTACCGATACTGCGGAATCAGGATTGTTGGTCAGGATTGTTGTTATTTTAAATTTCTTTATGAGTACAAGACGCAATGGATTAGTTGACTAATCAATTCTGAGGGACAGTCACAGGGGGACCAGTATCACCCGTCTCGATCAGAGCTGATGAGCAAGAGACAGGAACTGCTTCGACAAGGTTCGTTTGGGAAGGTTACAACGAGACAATGTCACTGCAACCAGATGGTATGAAGTAGAGATACTTCTTCTGTCACCTTAAGTGTGGACATATATGAAACGTAAAAAAATCTAGGAAAATGGTAACAATAAAAGCACGATGTTGAGAAAGACATCTGTTCAACCTTTTGTCATTCATACATATTATTACAGTTGCGTTTGCCTTTACTGTAAGTTTTTTACATGTACGTGTAAGTCATTGTAAGTTTAATACATGTAGCTCTGTGAGTCGTTCTACTCCAAAGTGAGCACCTTTCTATGTTTATCCTGTCTGATTTCAAAAGCCGAATGGACCTTTGAAGGCAACGGGGTATAAACTGTCAGTATATGGCTGGAATAATGCCGATGTGACGTAAAGCCCAACTCAGCCAACTCAATGTTGAGACTAATGCAGCAGTTGACTGGGAATCAAGCCATAAAAGGACTTGATGTGATCTCAACAGGCAACAAAACAATCTGATCTGATTCACATTTAACTAACTTCAAAACATATTACAAATCACTACACAGGTATTACAGTGGTAGTACAACTTCAAAGGCATTAGTGATTATCCACTACTTTTCCGGCCCGTGAAGGTCCCCAGGTAGAATAGGCCTTCAGCAACCCATGCTTGCTATAAAAGGCGACTATGCTTTTCGTAAGAGGCGACTAACGGGATCGGGTGGTCAGGCTTGCTGACTTGGTTGGCGCAAGTCATCGGTTCCCAGTTGCCTAGATCGATGTTTTTCATGCTGTTGGTCACTGGATTGTCTGGTACAGGCTCGATTATTGACAGACCGCCACCATATAGCTGGAATATTACTGAGTTTGGCGTAGAACTAAACTCACTCACGCAAACCGAATGGTGTTCAAGCAAATCCAGTTGTTGATAGCATTATACACCTCTCTTTCCCCCTCTACCTGTCTGTGTGTGTCTCTCCCTCTCTCCCTTTCACTCTCCCTGTCTCTCTCTCCCTCTGTCTCTGCCTATTTCTCTCTCTCTCTCTCACACACACACGTGCACACACACACACACACACACACACACACACACACACACACACACACACACACACACACACACACACGCACACACAAGACATTAGTTGGCCCTGACGACACAAAACTGGAAACGGATGAGATATTGCAAAGGTGATTTGTGTGGGTCTCCCCACATTCAGAATGATTAACGATTACCAAACTCGGTTTCTTATATGTTGACATTACGATTTTCGAATATTCTCTAGATACGATGTTAGGTGTACAGAAAACAGGGGACATGTGTTGCATACATGTAAGTTATTGAAGCAAACAGTTCAATGCTATCTTCACACTAGCAATATCGCTCGACTAGCGCATACCTATAGCTCAGTTCCCACTCTAACAGGCAAAACTGTGAAATACCGACTCTTAAAAGGCGTATAAATTCTGACAGACAAATTAATTAATGCAATCGATAACACTAAGAAACATGCAGACAAAAAATAATCAGATCTAACGCACCTTAAAATAACCGCGCTCTTTTTCCAATAAGTCACACTCTACTTCAAAACTACTTTATCTTTGCATGTAAAACATACATATTAGTCAATAGATCACAGGGAGCACACATTTAGAATCGCGTCAGTATTGGCATGCCAGGTGTTTGGGCAAATGATTGTGCCGAGCACTCCAGAATGGTACTCCAAGATCGTTTACATTGGGATCATATGAATTTTCGCCCTCGTTTTATGGCTGATTTTGATTGAAGTGTACGTACTTATGTTCTACACTTGTAAGCGTAAATGCTTTATTTGATATATTTGATGTTTTATCACATGTTGATAGCTCATTCAAACATGCACGCGTGTTTATTGCTTTGCTAGGGTATTAAAGGCAGTGGTAACGGCACTTATCTTCCAGGTAGAAATACAGTAAATCATTACACGTTAGGTCGAGGACGTCAATATTCATATGACGCATTTAACATTCGTTGTAGGTTATGCTCCATTAATCTCCATTATCGCTGACAGGATATTTGAGTTGGATTTTAACTGTTTCCGCTGAAATGACAAATTTTAGCTGTTTATTGCTCAGTAATGCACACAAATGGATTCCGTCTATATTGGCTGCTTGTTGGATTTTTTTTCAACGCCACACCAAGCAATATTCAAGACATACGGGTTTGTTGTGCCGTGCTTGTTTTTTAACGTCACACCTAGAAATATTCCAGCTTTACAAGTTTGTTGTTGTCAGTTTGTTGTTTAACCCCACACTAAGCAATATTCCAGGTATACGAGTTGGTTGTTGTTAGTTTGTTGTTCAACGCCACTCTAAGGAACATTCCAGCTAAATCCATTCCGGGTTGGCTGTTGTGTAATGTCAGCTACAGTGGAAGCTGTCTAAACCGGCACCCGTTGGACTGAAGAAATAATCCGGTTTGGACAATGTCCCGGATTCTAGAGCTGATGATAAATGTAAAAGCCACGGATGGTAATGTTATTTTATGCTGGTGTTGACTTATTTTATGCTGACTTGCCAGAATGGACAGATGCCGATATTGACAGCTTCCACTGTATACGAGTTGGTTGTTGTTGGTTTGGTACACACACACACTAAGCAATATTCGGCCAGCTATACGGCAGCGGCCTGTACGCAATCAAACGTTACTGGGTGTTCAGGCCCGCTGACTTTGTTGACACATGCCATCGTAACCCAAATGAGTTGGTCGATGTTTGAACACTTTGATTGTTTGGGCCATATCGGATCATTTACTGACCGTCGCCGTATAGCTGGAATATTGCTGAATGTGGCTTTAAGCAACCAACCAAACCACCAACAACACTGACACTTCATGTTGTGCGAGTGTGTTGTTGACACAAAGCGAACCAACCTTCCACAGTCAGTTTGCAAATGTGCCTTTGACAAGTACCAAGGACATCAACAAGGGTATGGCCCGTTAACACGTAATGCTGTGAGATGTCACATCCTCTTTTGATTGCGAAGGACGAGGTTTTACACAGTAACTATTATGAATCCCCCAAGAGCCTTTATGTTTTTTTCTTTGTTATAGCACCGTTATAAAGAGTCAGTCGACGTAAACATCGTTTTTACACTGAAGATGTGTATATCCAAACGTTACCAAACTGAACCAACATGCTCACATACACATATTCGACACACTCTTTAATCTTTGTCAACAAGGAAGTTCACCGGCGTTACATCTGTACTAGGCAACACAAACTGAACAAGTTACCATTGAGGTAATAGCACCACCTCGTACGACCTTTTGTGGCAAGCATGAGTTGAATACAGAATATCGTAACCCCTAGCTACAGAAAGGGCTACTACAAGCACACACACACGCACACACGCACACACGCACGCACACACACACACACACACACAAACACACACACAAACATGCAGACTCTCACACATTTGTTCATGCAGGCATATTGATAGAAAGGTGAAATGGTTTTGAACACGACATTGAGGCTTATTTCATCACTCCTAACATGTAGGCCCCAGTATTGAATACCATATTTTACGTAGGCTTCGAGAGAGTCACGCAATCAGCTCAAGACACAAATTCAAAGCCTCGTGTTCGTTATCATACATAGACACCACGGTCAAACTGTACACTGTGTGTCGTGCTGCTGTCGTGAGGAAACAGAAGCGATCAGACTGTACACACCTCGACTTGAAAGTGGGTCAATCTGGCTTTTGTGGCTGTTCGAAATATCTCCACACAGTACCCGTAAGAAAAAGAGGTAGGTTTCTACACAACTGTATGGTGTGTAGGTTCGCATCTGGCGGGTAATTGTGTACAAGGATGTAATGTGTACACGCAACTCAAGCTGATAACGTGTTTCACTACCTCGGTTTATACATGAGTCGATTACTTGTGACAGTAGTGATGACAGAGCATTCTTTCTAACTAGGTCAAGGAACCTTTATGGCCTATATTTGAGTTTGTCAAATATGCGTTCAGTTCTGCAGAAGGCCTCATAATTATCATTTTGAGCACAACGCAAGAGAGTCTTTATGCAAATCTTACCTCTAACTAGTGCAACTCGTAAATTACAAACATTTTCGAGTATGATCGAACTAATCCACTTTTCTGAGCATATGATCGGTAAACAGAGTAGGCGTATTGACTTACGTTTGACTATCAGTTGGATCTCACACAAGACGGCGAGCATGACCCTTATTTTAATTTTCCCGGTTCATTCCTTATGGTTTGTGGGCGTATGAGACAGGACGTTCCTTATGGTTGGTGGGCGTATGAGACAGGACGTTCCTTATGGTTTGTGGACGTATGGAACAGGGTGTTCCTTATGGTTTGTGGACGTATGGGACAGGGCGTTCCTTATGGTTTGTGGGCGTAAGAGACAGGGCGTTCCTTATGGTTTGTGGACGTATGGGACAGGGCGTTCCTTATGGTTTGTGGGCGCTTATGAGACAGGACGTTCCTTATGGTTTGTGGACGTATGGGACAGGGCGTATGACTAATGGACTATATCCAGCTAAATATATGCCAATATAGCATTATGTGGTTTGCAAGCTGAAGTCACCCAAGCTCTGAAGTAAGTTTCATATCTAAACACGCAGATTAAGGATAGTTTATGAATTATAAAAAGGATTTATATCTCTATCTTTATGGAGAATAATAAACTTTCAAATCAGCAAATAAATACAATACACTGCTACCATTAAAATTTATAAACATAAAAGGAAACAACAGTTCACTATACGGTATTTTCTGCGTTCGACTTATACCCCTAAGCGACTAATATCTCAATTATATCATGACAGCAGCTTACTGTCTGAATGCCCAAAATGATCAGATATTAGAAACATAACAATTTCAACGAAACAATTATAAAAGGGACAACATAACATTGTGGTATTTCATTTATTCAACGATCTAACGCAGACCAGTGAAATATGTTACTTAATATCTGTTCACGTTTCTTCCTGTACTTACATGTTCCCACGTACAAAGCCTCGTATGGCGAAGTACATCCAGATACAAAAATACTAAGTGGAATGGAGATACCAACTTATTATGTAATTATGTAAAACGTATAATGTTAACTAGTAATAACACTGCTCTGCCCCGGTAATTTGGGTTGGTCGTCTGCTGGTACCTTGGTTGGTTGGCTGCACTGTTTTTGCTGCATTCAGTCATATGCCTGTAAATAATCGAATCTGGGCAAGACAACCCTGTGATCAACAGTATGAGCATCGATCTATGCAGATGGGCTACGATGAAATGTGTCAAACTGTCATCAAACCTGAAAGTATATGGCTGCGGTCTGTACATACTCGAGTCTGGACCAGACAATCCAGTGACCAACAACATGAGCATCGACCTCCGCAGTTGGGAACCGATGACATGTGTCAACCAAGTCAGCGAGTCTGAACACCCGATGCAGTTAGTCGCCTCTTACGACAAGTACAGCCGCGTTTTATGGCAAGCATGGGTTGCTGAAGGCCTGTACTACCTGGGGACCTTCATGTAAAGAAATGAGCCCAGTTAATTACCCGTCGGGGTCTAGACTATGTGCTTACGCACTTTGGGAGCGCTACGTGACTATTAAACACTCTGAGTGCTGACTACGTGCGCAGACACTTTGCGAACCTTAACAGAAAGTTAGAGTACGGTGTCAAGCGAGAAACACCTTGATCACACGTGATAACTTATGTATCACGCTAAGATCGGATTCCAGCGATAATTAAACTATAAACTAATTAAACTACAACACACTTGGGCCAAAGATATATATTTCGCGGTACTCGCTATACCCTCTGTAACTTGATACCATTAGAGACAAGCCTTGGGATTTTGCCCGATCCACAATAACTGGCAAAAGGCTGTCTGAAGCATGTGTTACCTTTTAGATATTGTACGTGTCACATGTTACAAAATGTCATTACAGGGTTATCTTGTAGTGAAACACGACACACCAATATTACTCTACGTCCGTATGGGACGCACAGGTTTCGCAATTGTCATCCAAGACGAACACAGTCGGTAGATATACCAAGGGACGTAACTCTTGTATGCCTATGAACCCGTTTCAAGTGACTTCTCACTTCATATTATACCACATGTTCACCTTCAATTTTAATGCAACTTTATTGCTAGAAATAGCACATTCACCAAAAAAAAACACACAAAAAAACCCATTTAATACAAGAATGTTTCGTGACACTAGGGACTAAATTCTCCCAGTGAGTTGTATGTCAATGTCAAAGGTTGCGAATTGCAAGCTCGTCCTTGGTGACTGCTGGGACACATCGATATGGATTCATACTGTCCATAAAATCAGTATGGTTTCATGTGAATATACATTGGCTATAATTCAATTAAATCTAATTCATATATAAATGTAACGCATTGCTTATTTCTTTGACACTGGATTCTTTGATGAATGAATGAATGAATGCATGAAATATTAGCAGTATTCCTGCAATATCACAGCATGGGAGAGCAGAAAAGGACCTCACACTTTGTACTTACGAGAGGAATCGAACCAGTGTCTTCAGCGTGACAAGAGAACGCTTTTACAAGGCTACGCCACCCCCACTCTCCCTCACCTACTCTCATGGTTGCATGACAAACGTAGTGTGAACAATCACCTGGCGATTCTGAGTGCATAAGGTTATTTCATGTGCATGTTTAACTGATGACTAAATGGTAAAATAATAACCGTAACTTTTGTAATAATTCTGTTAATTATTCATCATACACGAACATTGCATTTTTTCAAATTGTCATTTTCTTACTCATTTTAATTGACAAAAAAAATTAAAAAGAATGTTTTCTTAAATGTGCAGGTAGTCATGGCCGGCCAAGCATACAGAATAATAGTGCTTCACGACAACCCAAAATGGTTTCCATTAATTAAGGATGCATTGAAGGATTATGACGTCGTAGTTGACGAATGGGTGTCTGACGAAGTTGACTTCGATCTCACGTCATCACCACCGAAGAACACCATCTTCTACAACAGATGCAGTCCATCGTCACATACTCGGGGCCATCCGTTATCCCTGGAGCAAGCCCGCGTCATTATCAAGTGGTTACGTCATCACGACGTAACAGTTGTAAATGGTCTTCCTGCTGTAGACATTGAGGACAGCAAAGCCTTCCAGTACGTCATGGCCAAAGACTGTGGCTTAAATATCCCCCAGACCGTCTTCACTTCCAAGCCGACAAGAGCACTCATTGAGAAACATTTCGGAAGGGATGCACCCTTTGTTATCAAACCAGATAGAGGTGGGCATGGTATTAATATACGGATGTACCATAATGTGGGAGAATTCGAATCGGAAAAAGAGCTACCTGGTTCGTATACGGGATTGTATTTGATTCAGTGTTATCTCCCCCCGACTTCCGGTGTATACAGAGCAGAGTTCGTTGCACAAACGTTTCTGTACGTCAGCAAAGCTACTATGTGCGATGGCTTTTCTTCCAACTACTGTCCCGACGATTTACCAAAGGACAGGTTCCAGATTCTGAAAGACCTTGACGACCCTGTAATCGATAAGTGCACGGAACTGTTTCAAACTCCCGGGCTGGATAATGGCGCGGTGGAGTTTATATATGGCCCAGACGGTGTTCCATACGTTATAGATATCAACTGTAACACTGTCTACAATACTAAGGCGGAAGTAGAAGCAGGGGTTCCACAAGGTTGGAAGAAAGTGGCTGAAATGTTGGTAGCGAATATTTCGTATTTAAAAACCGATAAATAAGTAAACGTTCAAGCTGGGTCATCGCCTGAGAAACACAATGACACGTTGAGACTTCTGTAGGTGTTTTGGGAATGGCTTGTACAAAGAATATATTTTAAAATACATTTTTGAATTTTATGAATTCAGATTTTACATATTTTCAATTTAACCAGATACTCAATGTTACCATATGCTTTACGTACACTGAATATACAGAGACTTGTCAAGTATGCTAATATCCCGCTGACTCGTGATGTGTTTCATTATATGAAGCAATTATCAAAGAGACCTTCATTGTAAAACATATTCCTGATATAGCCTGTCCATTAAATATGTTGCTGATAGATATTTGACATGGTGTATCATTTTGAACTCTCGTAGGTTCACCCGAATACCCTTGTCAGGTCATTCTAAACAGTCATGTGAGAGGGAACGGTGTGGCTTAGAAATGTAGAAGTCACAAACATGTTAGTGTTGCCTGGTGTCCGAAACGTTTCCTCCTTCCTGTTATTGATATTGCGCTAGGTCTGGTAAAAGGAACAAGGAAAGATTGTCCAGTGTTTGCCACATGTATGGTTGTAATGCGTCTGTGAATGTTAACATTTTGAGAAAGTATAATATTTCTAAAGTTGGTTTGTTGGTTGGTCAACACCACGCTCAGCAATAGCCAAGCTATATGACTGGGGTCTGCAAATATTTGAATATAAACCAGACAACCCAGTGATCAACAGCGTGAACATCGATCTACGCATTTAGAGTGCAGTGACGAGTTATTTGTTACGAATTAATGGATGTCAATAAAAAAAAAAAGTAAATAATGTAGACTGGCGCAGATTACGGCTCCATATTCCAAACATAGCAACCAACATTCATTACAACTATTATTTGATTGGCCGCTTACAGAGTTCTCAGGATAACCTTGATAATCGATACTTCATGAATACTTGCTGTAATACAGTATTACAGTGATACGTTTTAAAATAACTCTGATTGTTTGTAATGAATACACAATGCCATTTAGAATGTGATCAGATGTAGCATGTTATATTTAGGATTAAACTTATATTTAGATTTAATTTAATATATTCTTAACATAAATTACATCTGTCAATTTACATAGTCAATAGCTTTCTGAAAGTCTGAAAATAATATACTTTTTCTTCTTACCAAATACATTTAAACAGCTGCATATAAATACAATTCGTCGCCTGAAAATCAGAGTGTTCTAAGTCCGCTTTTGACAAAATTAGAGTTAGTATGCACGGGGTAGGTTTTAGAGCAAAATCTATTACAAAAACAACTTTTTCAGTGATTTCTTGCATTGAAAGTGTGTTTTTTTACAAACGCAAACTTCGTTCTACCTTCATGCAAAATCACATGTCGTTAGCTTTCGAGTATTCTATGTTGTCAACTTATCAATGAGCATGCACAATTTACTCATGTGATCCTGAGACTGACCAGTTTTGAAACATTTAACGCTGTTCTTATTTATGCTTTATTTCATCAAACATAGTCCTTATCAAAGTACAAAAAGGTTTACAACACAAACATACAACCTGGTGGAAACGAAATATGAATCAATATCCATATAGTTATGGTTTTGAGCTGAGTTTTCGAGACTTACAAACCTTTGGTTTTGAGGAAAATCACGATTTCTTTGGGCAAGTGTTCTCTCTATAATCATTTTTCGAGTTTTCTTATGTAAATTTATTTTAATACATTGAACTCATACACTGGTACTGTTCTGATAATGTTTGCCATTTTAAAGATTCCGATTGAATAGTTTAGAAGATATCGTTCTCCAGAGCTTTTAGATCGATTTTCTCGAAAACAGGTTTGTTACTTAGAACGCTCGGGTTTTCAGGCGACGAATTATGGTACGCAGCAGCAAAGATTTTTCATAGCAGCTCACAATGTCAGTCACCAAACTTGTTCAGACACCGACACTTCCACTGAGAAAGTGCAATCCCATATTTATAATATCATATATCATATTTTATCAGTATCATATTTTACTCCCATCAAAGTAGTTTCTTTTCATGTTTACAACCGCATACTCATCTACTTGCAGCTTATGACTAAACACTATACCAAGACCAGTGGATAAAATACAATTAAGGTAAGCAGTAGTATAGCTTTTACTGAAGCCAGATCATGTTTCAGGAATGTTATCTTCAGTATTTGCCACATTGTCAGTGGGTTGTTCTGTACTATCAGTAACCTATTCTCTACGTCAGTTGACAATTCGATACTCTCCTGAGTAATCTTATAAAACACAGCACAGCAAACTGTTCTTTTAAGCAGTGTTTATTAACATTTCTGTGGACTGTTCACATTAAGCATTCTTTCATCAACGTCAAGCGTTCAAACTGTTAACGAAATATTCAACTTTAAAAGCGCATTTAGATCATAACATATTTCGAGAAATATGATAGTATGTAAAAGATCCTAGAAGTATAGATAGGTAGTTATGTAGCTGGAGTCTGCGTATCGACTGACTTAGCGGATGGATGTATAAATATGTATAATTGGGTGTGTAAATGAATCGAACACTTGTATAAATATATAAATGAATACAAACTCAAGCAACAGAAAATCATAAGCAGTTCATCTGTGCATATAACTACTTACAAAATATAGAATAGAACATCAACAAGACAATAATTGATAAATAAAATATAATCACTCGATAACAAAACACCAAATACATCTAAATATATCAGCCAATCAACAACCAGTCAGCCACGTCACATCACATCAATATGTCGATAATTAATTTCATCTATAAATGAAGAACTGGTGGACGTGTGATTAAATGTAAGATGTTGTTTTTAATATCAGACGTTTTTAATACTGGGATTAAATGGTAGGTGGATGAGGAAACATTACATGTAATTCTTCACTCTATACATATGGATTCTATAATTATTATAAAATTACTTATTTACTTGGTATATATCAAGAGGTATCCCGATGAAAATATTCACAGTTGGCTTTCGGTTTTATACCTGATATTAATATGTCTCCGCGACCACAAAGTGCTTGGACCAGGTTGGATCCAGGAGGTTTTAAGCTGTTCTAGTTTAAGAAAACCAGGAACAATATTGTATCTATTAGGTTAGTAAACTGTACGAAAGTCATTTCGATGTAAAGAGTTTGAAAATCAATTCCAGTAATATGACATCCTTTGCACGGCTTCAATACTAAACAGAAGAGGCAGAACCTCACCAAACGCATTTGTTTCAGCAACATTACAGCTGTATACTAAACTATCTACTACTAAACTTCTATGCTAAACGGAAGAGGCAGAACCATACAGCTGTGACTATATCACGAAACTCATTTGTTTCAGCAACATCACGGCTGTATGAAGTTCTCTGTAAACAAATGGGTTATGAACCAGACAATCCAGTCATAGTCTCCAGGCGATGCAATGATAGAACTTGTGTTTATGAAGCACTATGAACTACAAAAAGGAGGTTTTCTATCAAGTAAATGTGTTCTCTGTACATAACATTTCTCATTTATTAAATACAATGGCAAAGTCATCAACTGCCAATAACGTAACGACAAATCAGCAAAACTCTTTTTGTTACTTACTATTTCAAATATGTTATCGTTTATTCCAGTGACTGACAATAGTATTTCAAGCGGGTAGAGCAACAATTAATGTTCATCATAATTTGTTCCTCTTTGTGATATAGTTCTCTATCAACTGATATCCGTTGCGGAATTGATGATTATCAGTTCAAACATAATACATGTCTCAAGGGTAAATATACATTTTCCATAAAATACACTAAACATATCAAGTATTTCATTCCAGTAAGGAACCTAATTGTATTTAACTGATTTATGTTAGCCACTAGAAGACGTTTATATTTGAGTTCTTGAACGTTTGGTGTTAGATTTCGAAGACTACATCTTAAGTTTGAAATTTTCAAATCTTCAAAACATATATGTTTTCATATCAACAACGCCTAAGTTCTCTATGTTTCTTTATCAAGTTAGATCACTAGCTTTTAGTTCATTAGTACAAAACTGAAGAAAGTTCGGTTTAGGCTATACATGGCTTTCTGATAGGGTTTTCCTTTCCGCAGGTTTATTACTCATAGAGTAGTTTATCAATATATTCTAGTCTAATCCGTTTGTTTTTCTAGTCTAATCCGTTTGTTTTTCTAGTCTGATCCGTTTGTTTTTCTAGTCTAATCCTTTTGTTTTTCTAGTCTGATCCGTTTGTTTTAAAAGGTCTTTCAAGTGTGTATTGAGTTTCATTCTTCACTTTCTTCTGACCGTCCACAAAAGTGAAAATTCCTGACAGATCCTGATACATAGCCTAGACAAATGGCTTTCGATTGTGTTACTTTTCATTCATTGCATTTCTGATAAACCATGGAACCATCTAAGTGGCGTGTCGGTTTAGTGACTCTGACTATATTTCAAGTATTTCTGCCACGAGAATGAACAGATAGGCCACCCCTACCACCACTTTGGTAGAAGTAATGTCCATTTTGAACCACACGTGAGGTGCATTATTTGTTAATATATGAATAAATCTGAGCATGTGAGAACCAAGTCCCTACATTTTAAAAAAAAACTGACAAGAATCAACCTGAATCTAAGTGCACGAAATAGTCATATACTACTATACTACAAAGAAAAACAAAGTATCGGAACACTCAAATATTTGAAATCGATATATAAATCTATACCAAAACACTACATACATATTAACATATCAGTCAGTGAACAACTACATCATATCATATCACATCAATATTTCAATAATCAATTTAATCTATAAATAAAGAACTGGATGTTATGTTCTGAATAAAATTAAGATATTGCTGTTAATGTCAAACATGTATGAAATGTTTTCAAAGGTCAATCCCATGAGTAAAATCAAACACCATGCGTGGTTCTTGTATCCAAAGGACCTCTTACATGGATGTGTATGGTGTTATGCTGTCTGGTGGTAGATATCTGTTGACCCAGGAGAAGACGAAAGGCTGCTCCGCACACTGCAGTTGAGTATAGCCTTCACATAATGACCCCTAAGTATGATTAAAGAAACCGCAGGTGATATCACATACATCAAATACATATATAAATACTATACCGCAAAAGTAACGTCATACCGATTTAGGTTTCTGAGTACACAATTTTAATTCGCTCTGTTTACTAATCCTAAGGGAGGACTGAGTTCAGTCATGTTCCCTCCATGGGCATCGACGACGGCGTTGCATTGTCTGGAATGAATGACATATGTAACCAGTTGATGAAGGCCATAGGCACTTGAGTCCATACTCTGCGAAATCCCTGATCAAGTCCAGATGCAGTGGTCGACTTTGGTTGGAGGTCATCCCGTTTTCTTTGAATCACGTTCCAGAAGTGGTCTATTCGACTTAAATCTGAGTGCAGGCCATTGTAGGAATGCCATATTGTCTTAGAAAGTCTACTGATGCTCTGGCAGTGTGAGTACGAGCGTAGTCTTGCTGGAAGATGCGAGTTCCAAGATGTGACGTCCAAAATGTGGCACAACGCGGAGTACAATGTAGCGAGCAGCTGTCACGTCATTTCCCTGCCCTAGACCGAGATTCTGGAACACCATTGGGCGAACTCTATGGTTCAGACCAGATCCAGATGCTTAGACCACCCCATGAGTCTCGTTCAAAAATGCACACATTGGTAAATCGCCCCCACCCCATCGCCATACGCTGTCGAAACACAAAATGGACTTTCAACAGACAATAGCACAGATCTCCAATGTCCATACGGCTAATTTCGATAATGCGTTGCGCACTGCAGTCGGTTTGGGCGATGACGAGTGATGAGGACAGGACCACGATAACAGCAGAAGTTTCTTCAACGCAAAGGTCGACTCGTGGTATCAGCACTAATGGGTCCGTTGGGAGTCCCATCGGCCTGGCGTGTTGTTTCCATCGTTCTGGTGAAGCGATACTGCAGGTGGGTGCACACAGTCTGTCGGTCATGACGTTGTGATGCTACTGAAGGTCGTCCACTGCGTGCACGGTTTTGGATGCTGTTTGTGGCCTGATACCACTACCGCAGTGGTAACATGAACATTAAACTGACTATACAATATATAACCGACCAATCCAACATGGTCAAAGTCGGTCCCGAAATCATGTCCCATTATTTTCGCTTCTGGTAAAGGACTTGGACTCGCAGACGTCAACACGCCTACAGACGTCCTGTGGAGCGTTGTGCCCAAACGTTTGTCTCGGACCATCTTAAGTGATGATTTGGAATGGGGTAAAATCACCAGGAGCAATTTGGTTGTTGTTCGGATTAATTTGACAGGTATGGGATGGAAGGATCACATTCGTCAAAGTCATGACCAGGGATGGATGGCCTTCCACCAAGGCGCTGATTTAGTACACCCATCTCCTAGAAATTCTCTCGCAGATTATATATGGGATGAAATGGTCTGCTTCTAGATTTCACTGTAGAGTGGCCGAGCACATGGAAAGTAACTCCGAAGCCTTTTGTGTTCATTTGGCAAACTGTGGGTCAGAAATATACTGCTATTTTCTCTGCATACCCGTCTTTGAGTTTGTAACATTTTACTTGACTATAAGGTCTACATGGAAACATTTCATTGTATTATATTATGGGATTTAGAAAGACTTTTTCACACAGCGTTTCTCTTCGCTATTGTCCTGCGTTCATATTTTTTTCAACATTGACTGAGCTCGCTTTGTCCAGGGTGTGTTGCGTAAATGTTGCATGGACTGGAAATAAGTCACATTGACTCGGAAATTGACACTGAAGCTACAAACACCAAACATACGTAGCACACAATAAGCGTGCCCTTACAATTGAAAAGGATACAGACAAACAGATAGACAGATGTATTCAATAAAGTGGCCATGGGCCCATGATACATGCTCTTCTGTTGATATATGCATACTACCCGAATGTCATGGCATAACTACCAAGCAGACACAGGTATGAAAATAAACCAGACACATATAAAGAAACTGTGCATACAAACAATTAAAATCTAAATTGATCAAACCTGTGTAGACACATAAGGATTTAAACTCAGAGATAAGTGACATGTATCCAACATGTATGCACGTGCCACGTTCCGTGACGTCAGGGGTTTCGTCACTGAGACGTGCAATACTTTGTTGCACGTGCATTCAGAGAAACAGAGTATATGAATGCCACTCAATACTGTGACTTTGGATAGCCTTGGCTAATGTCTGCACAACGCCATGAGGCCACTGGGATGGTCCGTATGGGAATGTCTCCATGACATTTGGCTGCACATTTCCACTGCCACCGGAACACCATTTCTGCACAAGTGAGACGCTACCAGAACAGATATGACGTGATGGATCGGCCAAATTCTGGACGTCAACGTGTAACAACGCCAAGACAGGACAGATGGATACGGATGACACATCTTCGCCACAGGTTTCAGACTGCAGTGATAACTGCCCTGACCATCCCAGGACTTCGCCGTATTCACCCCAACACAGTTCGACACCAATTACGTCATCACGGGATCAGACCACAACGTCCCGTCATACGACCTATCCTGACACGTCAACGACTAGCTCGCCGAATGTGTTGCCGAAATCATGTTCGCTGACCCTTGTTTTGGTGGAGAAATGTTGTTTTTACAGATGAGTCCAGGTGTAACATTTCCCATAGTAATGGACATCAACGTGCCTATAGACGCGTGGGAGAACGTTATGCACAGGCTTGGGTCTTGGAGAGGAATCGCTTTGGTGAAGGTTCCGTGATGCTTTGGGGAGGAATAACAGGACGCCAAAGAACTCCTTTGGTGATGTTTTCAGGGCAACTTAACTGGCGTGGGCTACAAGGATCAGATTCCTCGACCTGTGTCAATTCCTTTTCTGCAATGTCATGGTCCTGGGTTAACATTCCAACAGGATAATATCCGCCCTCGGACAAGGTTTGATATGGATTTTCTGCAACACTAATCTGTTGATTAAGTGCCTTGGCCTGCAATCCATCGGATCTCTCCCCGATAGAGCATGTTTGGGACGAAAAGGATTCACGTCTCCGCCGTCTTCCTCATCCGCCAGATAACGTCCTTGACCTTGCAATATAACCTGAGAGAATCTGGCGTGACATCTCACAAGCCTTCCTTGCACGATTGATAGGCTCTATGCGTCGTCGATGCACTGCACTTCTCAATGCCGATGGTGGACATACCCATTATTGAGCTTGTGAACTGGTCGTTTGACCCCTCTCCCGCTTGTGGACACGTGACGTCATTGTGATTGACTTTTCAGTTGAATTTCTCCTGACTTTTTATGGTTTCACGACACCTCCACCCCCATCCCGCCCACCCCTCCCACACCACTAAATATTATATGTACCTTTGACATTGTTGTCGTACTTATCAACTTGGTTAATATTTTGACAATGCACAGTTTCTTTATGTGCCTGGTATAGTATGGGATTTAGAAAGAATTTTCACACAGTGTTTCTCTTTGCCGTTGGTATGTAAGGATACTTACATGTATCTCTCCTGAGTTCATATTTTTCCAACATTGATTGAGATCGCTTTGTCTTTCCTGCCGACCAGGGTGTGGCGCGTACGTGCTGCATGGACCTGAATATAGCCTCATTTCTTGATTTTCGAAACTGTTGACTCGGAGACTGATCCTGAAGCTGCAAATTACACCAAAAATACGTAACATACAATAAACGTGATCTTACAGTTGAAAAGGGATACATTAATAACATGTTATGATTCAAACATTGGTACGTGATGTTTATAGAGCAAACCAATTATGTTCAAGCAAGAATGCATACCTCCTGTGTGCTTGCTGTGCTGATGGCAACCTTTCCTTTCTGAGAGGAAGACACAAACTTCTTCGTCAGCACGTATACGAGTTCAGTATTGTCTCCTGAATGGTACAATACAACATAGTTATCCCCGGCAATGTACAAATATCCCTAAACAATAAGAACAAGTTCCAAAATACATCTCAGATACTGGTCCTTGTTCCAGAGTGGTCCTCATATGCAAGATATAATAGATTAATGGGATGAAGACTAATTCTTACCTAAAACTGACAAACTACCCTCACTATTCAGTAGGTCTTTGTCACTTGCTACCGGAAGATTTGGCACCGGGACTGTACTATAGTTTTGCATTCTTGGTTCCATGTCCAACTTTGGATAGTGTTTCCTGAAAACAAAACCAAGTCATGCGAATATACAATCTCTACTTTCATGAATGTTTGGTATAGAGCAGCAGATGTTACACCAGACTGGTTATAACACTAAATGAAGGTAACAATGCATGTCTATTGTGAACCTATGAACTCTATGAGACGTTTATCACTTTACCTCAAGATGGAGTGTTCATTTTCAGACATGAATTCAGTGTGCTCCTGAAAATGAACCCGAATCTCGCACACCCGAGACAGTCTACAGAGTGATTCTAGAGCCACCACGTTATTCTGAAAGGTGATGGATATCTGAGAACGAACGTCTGCATCCTCAATCACATCAACCATCTCTTCAAATTCCAGCTTGTTGAGCTTGTATTCGGCGCCTTCTTTCCCAGACCCTATGTTGATCAAAGAAACTGCTTTACATTCAGCGGCTGCCTGCAGGATTGATGTTGCTGCAGCTCTACTCCGTGATGCGTTCATTTCGTGGGATCCTGCTATGGAAAACAACGTTGCCTTGTCTTGAAACTCGTCAATTCTTTTCTTGATTTCACCTTGCTCTTCAACAACTCCATTTATGACACTGATATTTTCCTGCAGTGAGGCCCGCATGATCTTCGTGAGGTGCCTTGATAGAAGTGAATTGTACAAGGCATACTTCTCTGGTTTGTCATTCGTTCTCACAAAACTGAGAACAGTAACAGGTCTGTTGTGTGCAAATATGATGGCATCGCAAATAAGTTGCTTGGGTACTTTGATTCTGTCATTGTCCACGTTCAGGCTGACAACAACAGACCTCCCGATGTACACGAACGCCTGTTCATAACCCAAACCCTTCAAACCATCAATTATGCACCGATGATTTTCTGATAGGCTGGCTTTCAGCTTCGGTGGAAAAAAGACACAGTCATCTGTGAAAAAATATAAGTATTTGTATTTACAATTGACAGTAACAGCCTTTGCTGCCTTTAGTCCTGCACACTTCTGTTAACGTTGTTTAATCAGGGATACTGCTTTTAAGTTCTTAAGTATTTAAAATGTTCTGAACAGACATGTGGAGGACATTCCCCTATCTCGACTGCATCGTGATCAGTTAATCTAACCACTTATCCCATTTTCTCCTTTTTCTGAAATTATATGTTCCCGTGTGTTTTCATATGCTACTCAGTGATTTTCGTACGTTAGAGCAGCGTTTGGAGCCAGTTAGTCATTGGATCGAAGGCTTTGGCCTTAAGTTTGCAAAGAACTGGGATTCGACACCACAGCTAGGTTATTGTTGCGCCCAAGGGACGTAAAAATACACAACAAAGGACGCTGTCTAAGAAGCACAGCTCTAGTGAAGATCACTAATGACCATTCACACTGGTAGACTATAGGTTCAGGTCAGCTCCTGTTTATTTGAGAGTCATATTCACCAATAAGCAAATATACCATTAAAATGTATCAGTAAACACGAATGTTATGAAAGAATAAATACCCTTTTGTCTTGACTGCAACTTCTCCAGGTAATTCGTATCAGTATTTCCTAAATGTGCACCCGATTGCCACTCGGAAGCTGCAAACATGTGTTCTTTAAAATATAACACGAGTCCATAGCAATGCATGTGAAGGTACATGATTTTATATTAATGTTTCTAGAGGCACACTGCAGAACCTTCTCTTATACAGAAGACGTGCAAATGGCATCCCTAACCATCAGCTCATTGTAAAGCAAAACCTGATACCCTGACATCAACATCAGTATCTATTTCCCAAAGACATGAAACCATTTTTGCCTTGGTATTTAAGACTGGAACCTTAAAACTGATTGACTGTAACTAGGCATATGCTTGTATTTGTCCATTTTTTTATTTGGAACTGTTATGATAATGCACTGTCACCCAAAGACGATGTTTACTTGTCTTTACTCAGTAAGGCGTCGTCATGAATTTGAACATGTTTCAAAACGGTCCTCTGCCTGGTTCAGAATTCTGCAATTTAAGACACCATCAAGACTCGTGGCCATGCCATTATGCCGGAAAGTACCAAAGTGACTGGCGCCAAAACAACTGGTGTCAAGGAAACCACGAGTGGTCCTTGACATCAGGAGATTTCGGCCAACCGTGAACGTTGGCCAGGGTGCAAATATCTGTCTACACCTTGGGACACCGAGTCAATAAATCTGTGCCGCGTTCAATCTGTAGATTTGCCTTAGCTGATTGCAGTAGGCAGCTAAACTAACAATAAAAATGCGACGTTTGTTGTAATTGGTGTGCCATCTAGCAATAAAGGCATGGGGAAAATGTTCTACCTTTGATGGACACAGTTTTGCACGTGTCAAAGCCGTCGAAACTTTCATCAGATGATTCTGAACTCATGGGATCCAGGTGAAAGGGACAGCAAGGCATGTCTTCTTCGTCCGATGGATAAGATAGGTAGGAATCCGAATCACTCATTGTAGTCTGGAATCAGCCTCTTAGCACCACGAAAGAAGCTAAATGTTTGTAAAGCAGTTCAAAACACCACATAAAGTATCCAAGTAAAGGTATATATAGGAACACAGCAGGCAGTTGCGACAACCACCAAATACCCTCGTCATGTACCTGCCTATTGCATCCTCCAAGATCTGATTTTTCTTATCCACTGAACTTTATCAATTTTCACAATTTTATCTTTATCTTCTATTGCGTATGCAAGTGGACCGTTGTCATAGAAAACTATGCCCTTTACACATTTAACTACCATTTCAAGAACGGAATTTCCTGTTTTCAGATCATGGAATTTGATTTCAATGATATTTTCCTCCTCATATCCGCTTTTGAAAGTGTCATCAAAATCGTAAACAGTAACAGTGGACAGTTTCTGCTTGAAACGATCTGTGATGTTCGTCTTTGTACTCCTTAAAGGAATTCCATGAACATCTGGGGGAACTTGATTTTTCCACTCACTTATTCCAACATAATATGAGCCACCACGTGGCACTTTGGACATGCATGTCAGGTATTCCTGAAAACGTAGTTTATTCCAAACGTAGTCAACAAAGTTCACTTCCCACGATTTATTGTTTCCTTTACAATACGTACGAAAGGTAGGTTCATCAAAAGTTTTTAGTTGAATGTGTCTGTCCTCCACCCAGTTCTTGGCATTCTGGTGGAAAGGACGATGCTCGGGGTTCTCTGGGGCTTCACTCACTCCATGCTGTCCTTTAGAAACAAATCTGATCAGTTCAAACGTTGACGGAAACTCAATTTCGTGATCTGAGCACACCTTGGTGTTGAGACTCACAGAGGACACACACGATTCCTTGGCAACCGTTAAAATCAGGATACCTTCTTGACAGCTTAACCACTTTCGAGAGTAGGACTCCACGAATGAACAGCCATCAGCAATCAAGTTTTTCAAACTTTTGTCAACAAACTGGTCAAAGTTTGATAGGTTGCGGTCGTTAATGTTTCGGTGAGTAATGTGAATAAACAAAATTCCACCGGCAGTATTGCGCAATGCAGACACACGCGTATCAAATTCCCGAAGTACTATACGCTTCTTTTTCCTATCCTGTTCGGTAAAATTTGACGCTTTTATGTGAAATGTAATGATATTAGGTTCCGTGCACGATGTTTCAAAGGATTTGTAAGAGATCCAACAAGTACACTTGTCTGCAAAATGAGGTTTGAAAATATTACATTACATATCATCACAAAATACCATGGAAGTTAAATATCAATAAATAATGATTAGTGACATTTACGATGTAATTTCCTAAAACCAGAAGGATGTATACACACTAAACGAAAACATCATTAAGTGTGTTATGTGAGAGCTACTAAGCAAATGTTTCAAACACCAAGTGAGTGAGTAAGTGAGTGAGTTTAGTTTTACGCCGCACTCAGCAATATTCCAGCTATATGGCGGCGGTCTGTAAATAATCGAGTCTGGACCAGACAATCCAGTGATCAACAACATGAGCATCGATCTGCGAAATTGGGAACCTATGACATATGTCAACCAAGTCAACGAGTCTGACCATCCGATCCCGTTAGTCGCCTCTTACGACAAGCACAGTCACCTTTTATGGCGAGCATGGGTTGCTGAAGGTCTATTCTACCCCGGGACCTTCACGGGTCTCAAACCCCAAGCTGCTGACATTTAGTACATTAACATGGTATGAGGTATCAGTTTATCCCATGTGGGAAACAAGTATGATGCAAAGTCCTGGAGACATTGTTTAGTGAACTGTTGTAGAATGAACATTCAACAAACGACTTCCACGATAACCATATGTTAAAAGAAATAATATTTAGTAAACATCCTTTCGCGTCAAGATTTCCCTATCACAGCTACTTCTTAAAGATAAGACCTGTATTGCATAAGCAAATCAGATATGACATCCCATTATTTGTTGTAATTTATACATATACTTGTCGTACCTGTTGAGTCAACGCGCTGAGAGGCCATACCCCATGACAGATTCGTGCACACCGACAGGCTGATATAGCTGTGTTGCGCACTTGAATAAAGCCCGACTGTTGATTTGCGAGATAGTCAAGGTAAATGATCAGGTCATTTTCATAGTAAATGTGTAGCGAGAGAAGGGTATCAGCAGGTACAAATGGACTGAATGCATGACTGTGCGTATACATGTATATTTAACGAGAGCCGATTAAGACTGTCGCACCTACACTACAATAAATGTTTTAGATATCGTGCAATAAAGTTTCGCTTCAGTGCAGGGTGACAATTGTTGTTTTAGATAATATCAGCTGTTATGACTTCAACTCACCTGACTAGGGGACCGACTTGCGTGACATGTTGAACCAGTTCTGCTTCAAATGGGAGACGGCACAACCCTTATTTATAGACTGAAAACCAAGTCATCAGTTAGAAAGCATTTCTAATGTATCGCCAAGACTGCATAGTCCCTAACGCATGTGCAGCGAAACAACGGGTTAAAACCAGTCCTCAGTTGCGTTTGGCTGACCGAGTGGCTAAAGCGTCCGCTCGTCCCACCAAAGGCCCAAATTCGATTCGACTTATTGGTACAATACTTGTGGATTACTTCTGGTATTACCCGCCATGACAATGCTGGAATTTGTTGCTAAAGGTAGCGTAAAACCTTGAGCACCCCCTCATTTACCAATATGTAAACATACTTTGAACACACTGCAATTCACTGGACTCAATTGTATCCTACCCTTGAGAAGGTTTGTAAGTGACAATCCCTTCATTTTTTCAGATCAGATCACCTGTTTACAGCTTCAAACGATTGTTGTTTACTCTGGAACCATGGACATGGAGATACATGCCTACATATTAATTCCTCGAAAGCAGTCTTAAGAAATTTCTCTAAGACTTATACAAACGTTCGCTATTGAACGGCTTTTCCTGAAGAGGAAGCTTTGGCATTAAAGCATTTATACCACCTTTTGTTACTAACAGTGACATTATAAAACTTCAACCATTTACTTATAGGACAAAGGGTTAAATGTGAAGGACTTTTAACGAAGGATATGAATACCAGCAATCCACGAATTCCGACATCATCAAAGCGCAGTACCATAGCAACATGAGGCACCATGAAGCCACAGGATCAGTAACCGTCAGCAGTCAAGGAAGACAAGCGAACCCTTCGTCTATATGCATCTATCAGTATCTGTCTGAAGTATACACGTTTACTCTGGTTCGCGTCGCACAAATGAGCATAGATTTGACTTGTACATCCTTATAATCGGTAAAGGGGTGTTTTGTGGGTCAACTTACATGTTTGTCTGTCTGGTTATTTGTCAATACCTCGGTGGGCCATTGTTCAAATTAACAGGTGTGGCAAGTCTATTACGATATGACGTGTGTCTGCCT